>NC_030987.1:5235484-5269747 GCF_000149955.1 Fusarium oxysporum f. sp. lycopersici 4287 | reverse complement strand
AGTTACTTGCCTGATTCTGTGCTTTCTGATATACATGATCCGACAGGAACTGGGGATTCAGTTCCAAATATGGCGCAATCGAGCAAGCTCAGATGAGTAGGCCGACGTTCGATGATCCGTTATCGACCGTAGATATTCTTGGCCTGGGCGATCTCTTCATTGAACCCGATGCTGGTCAAATGCTTTCGTTGGATAATTCGAATCTGTTAGACTTTCAAACGACGACCTGTTACGATCATGGACAGTGGTTCGATAACTATGACTTTATGAATTCCTGATGTTCTTCGCTGATTAGTCTAGTCCAATCCAGAGGCTACGATCACATTCTGAAATAACTAGGGTATCACGAGATAGAAGGCGCGACAAGTTCAGTAGCTTAAATCAATATCAAGTCGTTGAGTCTCTACTGCTAATCACTAAGAAATTAGCTACACTGCCATTTCAATATTGCCCTCTGACTTCAATTCTCTGTCACCTGTAATAACCTTGCCAGACCCCGAGGTCGCATGTCAAATGGCTTCGAATAATTCATCGTCCGAGGCCAGGGTTCAAATCCACGACACTCCACGACACATTTGTGAATATGGCGTGGATATGGATGCTGACTAATAACTTCGATGTGGAATGGGTGGAAATGGATCCATTATGGAAATGAATCCATATTGTGGAATTTGTGGAATGGAAACCTACTTTGTCTAACAATGGTAATTAGTGGATCGCATCCATGCCTTGGTGACGTCGATGTTTTTGTCACTCGTCCATTAGAATCCTATCTAGCGACCCGATCAAACCGGCGCGCAACCAACTCCGTAGTGTCTGGCAAAGCCCAATTGTACTGGCATCTAGCCTATTGCGGCTCTTGGTAACCATGCGGCCAGTGGTCGAGAATAGCCTCTCACACTCGGCTGACATTGGTGGCACAGTAAGCAGATCCAAGGCCATCCTAGACAACCGGGGGTATTTGAGTCGCCTTATGTGCCAGTATTCGTAGGGATCTGTGACAGAAGCATCAGCATCCTCGATATCACGCTGCCACTGCTCGTATTCATCAAGATCCAGACCGCCAACTGAGGACCTAGGGGATTGAGCTGGGGATCGAATTGGCGACTCGGTAACAGAAATCCCTCCAGTCGTCAGTCCTCGCTTCTTTGTGCGCCACGCTGTGAACTTGTTTCTTGAGGTCTTCAGCCGCTTATTGGCAGGCAACTCAATCTCTGGGTCATCAACCTCCAGGTCCCTATACTCTCTCTCCCAGAGATCCTGGACCATCTCCTTCGCCTTGGTAATCCACAATTGTCTTTCGTCGTCGTCTCCCCACAAATCGTCAAACAGTGCCCACCGGTAGGCAGGATGAAGAACTGCAGCGCCATAGATCAGGGGGCTATCATTCAGGTGCTCGTAGTATTCGTTCAATTTGAGCCAACCCAGGTTGATGTTGACAGCGAGGTGATGGCCGTGCGGAAAATTGGCGACTGCTCTTTTCGCGGATTCGAGGGTTTCGAGAAGAAATTCGTACGCGTGAATAAGATCCCAGCTTGTTCCTGTACAAGCCATCTGTTAAAATAAGAATCGGGCCGCTTTTGAGAAGTCTAAGGCTTACCAGACAGTGGAGGGTCGATCTCGTTTTCCTCGACCTTTCTCCGGTGTTTTCCCTGTCCATCGCCCTCAAGGCCTCTCACAACCAGCTGGAAGTCAAGCAAAATGTCGTAAAGAGTCCCGAGCACATGCCAATCATCAGGTGTCATGCGATTCTCTTCCTTCAGGAAGAAGGGCAGCTTGGAGCCCTTTTTGATGTGGCCAGCTCTCGTCAAGTTGACCTTCTCCCACTCGTTTGACGCTCTCTGGACAAAAGAATTATAAAATGGCCTCAAGAGGAGAGCGCGTTCAATCATCGAGAATTGAGAAAGCCACCGGGTAGCATTGTCGACCACAACTCCAACTGGACGGTGTTTCTTGAGCTGAGCGTCATCAGAGAGTTGGCTCTCGACAGCCTGTACCTTCTTGAGCATATCGGTCCACGTGTCCGATCTGCTCACCTCCTAGGTCTTCGTGAGTATAACAAATAAAGCCGGGGACTCAGCCACCTACAACAGCAAAGTTATGCCATTTTCCAACAGAGCCTCGCCTCCTCCAGACTTCATGCTCCTTCGCTGCCGTGTGAAGTCCTTCGAAGACCTCTTTCTCGAAAGCATCCGGGTTCTTGCCATACAGCATCTGTTTCACTACTATGTTGACAACGTGGCCAACGCAGCGAACCCATCGCTTCTCCCAGTCGAAGCCAAACTCTAATCCAAGCTCCCCCATCGAGGTTTTATTGTTACCGGCATTATCCAATGTGAAATACCCGAGTTTATCGCTGATCTCGTACTCCCGAATGATCTCGATAATCTGCCCGGCGATATTCTCGCCTGTGTGCCGCTCTGTAAGCTCAGGCAGTCCGAGGACACACTTCTGTGGCCGATTATTTGAATCCCGAAACACACATGTGATGCCGTATAAGGCGTGTCGGTTACCAGACTTCCAGCCATCGTACTGGATATGGATCTGTCCCGGACTCTTTCGCAAAGCATCTTTCACTCTTTCCATGTTGTTGGTAAATTCTCGTTCTGCGATGGCACGCACGGTCACGTCAGTAATGTTAGCTTTTGTGATCTCGACAGATGGATTGAGGTAGTTGAAGATGTCTCGAAGATCTTGATCGTTGACGATCGAGAAGGATTGGTTAGAGTTGACAATCCAGTTGACAAGTTTCTGCTGGAATACAGTTTTGTCGAAACGTTTGATCAAGGTATTGATCAAATCTTGTTCCTTCGGCTCCTTCGGGTTCAACTGTAGGATTGTTGCAATGGACTGATGTGCTTTCTCGGATGCCTTTGTAGGCTTTTGCCTCTTGCCTGTCGGATCCATGATGCCATTGTGGTCCGTGTACAGGTGACCCTCAGCGTTCTGCAACCCTTTGATGGCGTAACTCTTTGGCCTCGGCCGCTTTTGCTTGATGCAAAGGCAACACACCCATCGGCGTTCCCCCTTATCGGCATGCTGGATATCGTAGCCGAACTGATATACCCATTGACGCACTTGGCCGTCTCTCTCCGTCAAGGTCCAGCCTTTGTAGAGCTGAAAGAGTCGTTGATTGTCTTCTTCTGTACGTTCTGGAACGGGTGTGGTTGACTTGGTAGGATGAAGGGTGGCCATTTCGGTTTGGAGTAGTCAGGGCGTGAGTAATAGTAAACCCTCCTAGAATAGACTTGTTTGAACTTTGTGTACGGGTAAAACGGAGTGGAAAATTGTTGCTATTGCGTTGTTATTGGCTATGGAAAGTACTTAGGGTATGCGCTATTTCACAAGGAAATCCAGGTATTTTCAAACCCCACCTAAATTTCCATTCCTTTCCACAATTTCCACATGTGGAACATGTGGAAGGGGTTCCGTGGCGTGGATGTGGAAAAGCTGAAGCCTACGTGGAATGGAATGGAATGGATATGGATCCACATTATGGATCCATATGTGGATTTCGTGGTATGGATTTGGACCCTGTCCGAGGCACTCACGGTGACCTTTTGTCCTCCAACAGATGTTTCCACTGACTCCACGCTGGGATGGTCAGTGATGGTTTTTTTCCCCCTCACTGTTGTGGCACAGCCTGTTTCGTGTCAATTCTACCTCTTGGTTTACTTCAGTTCTTTGAATCTTACCGTTACAAACCATCTTCACGCGTACTGATAGGACACCATTGCGATAGGCACGATAGAGTAGCGTGAATTTAAAAGCGAATGACGTGGTGAAAGTTTTGGCGAGATTAGTCGTATAGATCCGAGGGCGATATCAGAAGCTCTAAGCATGCTTATAGATAAAGAGGACACTGATATGTGAACAACTTGCTAGCCTCAGTAGGTGCAGGGTATCGAACATTACTCATCACCGTCTTGGAAATTCAAAACGCCTCGCACAAAGCGCTCATCAGCTCCCGATAGCCTAACATGCAATCAGCCTATGGCTGGTTCTCTGGTCTTAGCAAGCCGCCATTATTGCCCTGAGACGGGGAATATGCATGCTTGGGCCTGGTTTGTGCGGCCAATTGGGCATGCTCCTGTGTGGCGAGGAATTATGATCAGGAAACGTCACCTAATTTAGCCCACTAGTCAGCGTTATCACGCATTGCTCGATTTACGATTGCCAAGTTGTCCTAGGTACAAAACTCCATGCGGTTTAGACGATTTGTGCTAATCGTTTCCCAAGTGATAGCTTACCGCCACACGACTCACTTGTACGATACGTTACAGAAGGGTTGGAAATATTAGCGTATCGAAAATCGCTACGTTCCTCTACTTTAGACCTCTGTTAATTCTGCCTTAATGGCAGGCAAGTATTTAAGACGGTAAAACTGCGCCTATGTACACTAGGGGACTACTATCTGACATTTCCGATCTTTGAGGCTTGTACTGCTGATCCCTTCACGCTTTTTGGCAGCTGTTAATTCTGCCCACCAACCCCCATTGACTCCAACCCGTATGAGGGACTAATACGCTGGCTGAATGGAGTATGAGTGGTATTATTAATATGGGGAGTTTGTACCCGCGGCTGTAAGGCAAGAGATCAAGCAATTTCCCCTCATCTTAGGAGTGGGCTTGTCGATGGAGATTTGTGATTCCACAGGAGCAATGTGGACAGAGATACTCATACAGTAAGTGGCCAACGTATGCTAAAGCAAACAGGGGCGAGACTGTTGGCTGTGACAATCAGGAGACGTTGGGTAAAAGCTTATGATGCAGTTAAACAATGATCGCCAGAGATTAGCATTTTTTGTTTTCTTATGATTCTTTTGTTAAACCGCCCGATTTGACACCCTAAGGCAACATAAAGGTAGGGTTGAGAGCAAATTGTGCTATGCTGACCAAAGCGGTCATCGTGACAAGTCGCAATGAGATCCCCAAAAACAGTTGCCGAAACGGCATTTGAAAAAGCAGAACTAAAAAGTTTGTTGCGTTTTGACACCGCAAATTCAGCGCTCGACCCGTGCCATGCCATGCCATGCTTTGCAAGTGTCCGGCCTACACAAACCATTCATTCTATCATCATGTCGGGGTAGACTGGGGCAGTACGTGAGTCCTTACTCCTCGTGCAAGGCACAAACTGCACGCTATAGAGAGCTTTATCTTACCTGATTGAGTATAGTCACTCTCTTTTGTCTGGAGTGGGAATCGGCAGCACAAATAACGCAAGTCTCTTAATAAGGAATGAACTAGAGTCCCTGGTACCGGACAGTAATATTAAGAAGCATCTTAGTCTACTTATCATTAGTCAACGGTAAAACCTTAGATGCTCGTCTTTCACATATTAAGATGCGAGGACTGCTGCTGGTAAAACAACAAGCACATCCAGCCTAGTAAGTCGACTTAATGGCGGAAAAATCACAATCATTATCCTTCCGAAGGATAACATTCCTTGTCCCAAATATTTATTATCCTACTTGCACTTCTTTTATAGCCAAGTTACTTAATTATTTAAGCCCTAAGCCATCCTCTATTAAAACTACTATTATCTCTGAAAATATAACTATAGAATATAGTCTAGCCCTTAATACCTTTACTATCTCTAAAGTGCTCTCAGATACAGGCTATAAGGTAAACAGCATAATCCAGGAGGTAAGTTAAAGGGCCTTTATAAGATAGCATCACGCGGCTCGGCTATTAACAATATTCCTATTACTTAGTGTAATAGTTGCACCTAGCCACTACGCCACAGGGCAAAAGATTAGCTAATAACTGCTATTATAGCAATTACAGTGGTGCATACAGCTGCTTATAGAAGCTTACGGTAAACCAAGCCGTAACACAATGCTCCCTCCCCAGTGGCTTACAACCCGGAAGCCAACCCTCAAGCATATACCCCGCAGTGCGCCAAACCGCATTACAAGCGTAGCCTTATTATTACGGCTTGGCTTACTATAAGCTCCTATAAGCAGCTGTATACACCACTGTAATTACTATAATAGCAGTTATTAGCTAATTTTTTGCCCTGTGGCGTAGTAGTTAGGTGTAACTGTTATAAAAGCCTCTGGGTAAAGTAGCTTTAGGTAATTATTATTACTTAACCCTTACTCCACTTGCCAGGCTTGTCCCTGTATCACCGCTTTTATTCTAATTCACTTAGCTGCTTCAAAGATATTAAGCAAGTCCCGTGAACTAAAGTGCCTTACCTAACCCAGCCTCTTGACCTATGCCGAATCGCGGTTAATATCCTCTTCCAAATCACCCTTCCGGAGTCACATAGCATCCTCTTCCTCCAGTCTAGTTTAGCTAGTGGCAATTATCTTTTCTATGGTTCTCTGTTGTGCGATGCTGGCTGGGTCTGATGCGTTGTTCGTATCGCTACAGTCTCAAACGACCTAGTAGCGCGCTTGCTTTCTTGTGCCCATCCACGTCTGTAACCGCACCTCGGTCTATCAAATCGATGCAGCGCTGCGTTCTTCTCGCCAGTGACAGATAATATCATCCCGCGCAACTGTAAGATACCTACATGCAGCGCAACTATATCCATTGTAAATAGTTTAATAGCTGGACTGTTGTCTTCCGGCAAAGAAGTAAGTATCAGGCCAGATAGCCCTATCGCACTATAGAAGTCTTTGATATCCTTTAGCACCTTGCCTTTTAGCTGATGCTCTTGTCGAAAGTTCGAGTTAATTGGGTCGAATAGCTGGTTTATAGAGCCAACAAAGTAGCATTCAATACTGCTTATTTAATTAGATAATGCCCTCCATATTATCACTAATTCCATCTAGCTATTCTCTGTGACTACATATAACAGATTAGTAGATATTATTCTGTTTATATTCCTACTCATCAGCTACTCTATGCTGTGTAATTAACCCTTACCCCAAATCGGCGCTAGTTCACCACAATCACCAATAAGCGACTCGGCGTAAGCCAAAGCCGTAATTAAAAGCCAATCGATTGACCCCACTAACCCATTTTAGTAGACGATTTAACATGAATCTCCTGCGAATAATGCCTGGGCTGGAGATCAATACCAAAGCGTGATGGCGACAACCACGATAGCAACAAGTGTGGCGGAAGGACCATAACGACTCGCGATCAACTCCGTTGCTCCGCTTCTATCTGCAGTTTTATTGTATTGTCCAACCAGTGCTGGAAGCTGGTCTCCACCCTCGACAAGCACCATGGCCATGCCAACCTATTTCAACGTCAGTAGGCAGAATCGCGCCTATCAATTAAGAAACTCACAACGATGTGCCACTGAAGATGACAATGGAACATCCAAGCACCGGGATTATCCGTGACATAACTATACAGTGATTTTTTAGCTGCAGTGCAGATATTAAGCTCCTCTCGACGAGACTTACCGGATCGCAGCCCACCCTTGCGAAGGGAGGCCCATCGTGTCACGGTAAGGGGGATCCCGAAGGTTAATGAGGTCCGCTGGCGCGTCTGTGACAGCTGCGTACGGAAAAGATCCCTCACCAGAACCTAGAACCCAGAACTTATGGCCATGAAGGTGTATCGGATGGCCCATCTACCCAGTTACGTCAGTACTTTAGTAATCAAGCGACACTGCTTCCTTAGGCCGGACAGAGGGTAGAACGCACCATATCCATAGACTGGTTTGAAATGCTCATGATGATATCAATAGTTGAGTTGATGGGTAAGTGCATGGTCGTGTTTGAATTCCAGCCGGAGGAGTTTTCCCCATAGATGATAGGGACGTCTGGCTCCGAGAACGGAGCACGATCGATTACCCAGGTCACAATGTCTGTCTGGCTCACGACAAAAGACAAAGCCTTATCGGGCCGCCCCGAAGGTGGCGAATTGTGGCCGTCGAATGGAGAGAGTGCCGAGGGGTCAAGTAGGGCAGCGTCCGCCTTGGCTGATCCGTTAATGTACATCCACGACTTCGCTGGATCTTCCATAACGTCCGTGGTGGAACTATTGTCAGCCTAGAGAGTCAGGATTTTGCACGCTACCACCGATGTGTGAACCGTTAGAGACCAGCGCACTTACATTATATGATACGATCGCCTGCCCTTCAAGGACCTGCTGCATGTCGCCGCTGGGGAAAGTAGTGAATCTGAGGTAGTAATTACCAGGAGACTGATCAAGCTTAACCATAACGGAATACCGCTGGCCGAGCTCCATGTGAAGCACCTAACTTAGATCAGTGGAAAGTACATTATAATACTGCCAAGAGATACTCACATTCACCTCTTGTAGCTTAGTATAAAGGCCGTCGGCAGCATAGACAAACATTGAATGCCCATCCAACGAGACCCTCAGGGCACTGACGGCACCAGAATTGACCAAGTTGAGAGCCAACCAACCTCTCGACTGATCCGTAGAGATGACTAGCAAATGCGAGGTCGTGTTGGTGCAGGTCTCGGGCGGCAGCGACGATATATTGAACCCCGGCTTGAACATCATGGGCGGCATACAGCCACGGGGACTCAAAGAGTCCATTCCCGGCATATCAGGCATCCCCGAGGATGCTGGAGAAGGAGAGTGGTCCATTGACATGGTGGCAGATGGCCGTGATGTGACCGGGCTCACAGGTGACTCCATGGGCATGTTATGCATATCGCGTCCTTTCAACATGTCCATGCTTGGCATATCCGACATATGTTGCATTTCGGAAGTGGTCGCTGATGTCCCGAGAGCTGTAGTTGTCTTTTTCGGCTCTATTCTGAGCCCTGGTCCGGACTCAAGGGCGCTCTTCGGGAGGCACTGTACCTTTCCTTGGCCGTTAGCCAAAATACTATCAACACACGACGGGAAAGCACCGGTCTTCATATATCGCGCAAATACGACATCCGAGAGTTCATGCGTCCAGTCATTCAGAAGGACATTTGTCGCATTTCGTTCAGCGGCTAGGAGCGCTGCGAGCTCGTCCTGATCTTGAGCCAGTGTCGCGAACGGACGTTGGCGTGATGCGGCCGGTCGGATGAGAAGTGGACCGCGAATGGCGTCATTATAATAGGCACGGAAGTGAGAATGGTACCAGAAAAACCCGTACTCGGACGCCGTAGAAAACCGATAGGTATAGTTGCCCCCTGGAGGAATGGGGTCCTATAGATTTGTTCAGTAAGGCTTGGTACAATGGAAAAGGGAATGCTCGGAGGAGGTTAATCTAACCTGTGTAACACCTGGCACACCATCCATGTGGGGAGTTCCTCGCTGCAAGAGTCCTAGTTCGGGGAATTGTTTTTAGCGGCTATTTGGTTCGGTATCTCTGATCAGGGAGATAACGAACCATGCCAGTGGATGGTGGTCTCGACATTCAAGTCGTTCTGGACAAAAATTTTGACATCGTCCCCTTCATCCACGTCAACCAAAGGCCCCGGCTGCTGGCCATTAATGAGATACACTTCGCGCTCGAATCCATCTGTATGGCAGTTAGTGGCACTGGCTTGAGTGTTCCATTAAGTTTTTGAGGCTAGGTAGTCACATGCCTGGAGATTTGAAAGCACTGTGAACGGTGAAATTGAATTGGCGTAGAGCAGCTCTCGCGCCAACAGCGTAGAGGGCGACAACAAGAGATGACACAAGCATCTCGGCGTCAACATGTATGTGGCCCTACTGCAGTCGTGTACGCGGTAGAGATTGGAGTTGACGGGTAATGTGCTGCGCTCCGGGATCCGAGCCGGTCCTACACGAGATATTGAAAGGAGCACGTTAACGTGAGTTTTTAAAAGATAACTCAGAAAAGTAAAAATAAAAAATATAAAAAAAGTCGCGTACATCGAAATGCTGCGAAAAACACCAGGGAAGAAAAAGAAAGAAAGAAAAGGCGTAGGGGCGCAGGAAGTTTGTGACCTTACGGCCAAGCGAGAAAATCACCAGGCCCAACAGCCAAACGGAGCCCCTACAAGGCCAGATCAGTCAGGCCCATCAGAGGGAATAAACAAACACAGCTTAAAGAGGTACCCAGGACATATCTTACGAGCTGTTCTTGTCTAGAATCGGTGCTACGACAAATGCAAACCCCCGTCAATTCATACGAAGATACGTATAGTGTGCGGGATTTGTGCGGCGCTAATGAAACCACACTCTGCATGGCCCCCTGGTTGCCAGGGTTGGCAAGCCATGACGCAAGCACTTTTTAACCAGCCATGTGGTCAATCCGTAACTCCCCTGCTAGAACGCGGCATTTGTGCGGAGTTTAGCGCCGTCTTGTTTGCATGGAAGGGCGGGATCCGGCAGACGGCGAGTGCTCATTGGCTGGCCCGAAGCAGGCCCCTCACGCCGCGAACTCTGTATCTACCTTGGACCATAGGAGGTCTGGGTGCTACAAGCTCCATATTCTGTGGAACACATCCATCCACCAAGTCCACGCTTACAAAACCCCAGCTAGTTCAACTCCTAATCCTCAAAGATTTGTTTTAACAAGCTGTTAGTGGGTTTTACTGGAGGTGGGGCAGGTAGCCGCATGGAAGCTGGTGAGGATCGAGATGAGAGAGAGCTCTTACGCGTATCATACAACGGCGAGTAGAATAGACAGAAACTAAAAGTTTACAGTACCAACACAGCGCATACTCTCTTTTCAATACAGGACTGCGTAGATCTTCCATCTGTTACCATTTGTTCAGTTGTACGTCACGCATCATCAACTTCGATGCAAGCAGGGGCAGAGGCGGACTGCTCCTGTGACAGTCGTGTGCATGTCTTTTGGCAGTTGGAGTCGGCTCTTGGCTGACTTCACTGATGCTGCCAGTAGCGTCCGAGCCCGAGCTTTGGAATAAGCAAACAGTCTGCCATGATGGAGGTGGACTCATTGGATGATGCAGAGGCCTTATGGTATGTGATTTCTCATGCATCTCATTTCAAGGTAACTCCATCTTACCTCTCGCGCCCCGGCAAATGACCCGCGAAACCGAACAAACGCTATCCTGGCTTTCTGGTTGGTCACATATACAATTGTCTGTTTATCAAGCGCCACCGGAGGGCTGATGCCCATATGTCCCCACCATGACATTATCCGATTCCTCTAATTAGGCACCTGCATGGCTTGCGGTCGTCTTCGCTCCACCCGTACGGCCACTATGTCCGCCCGGAAGATGTATCCGTTCCGTTCTGCGCAGTGAATCCAGCTCTTGAATCGCAGATGATCGGGACGATATGAGGATGCTTGGCAGCATTCGCAATGTCCTGGAACGTTTTGTCTGGGAACGCCCCATCGCGTAAGGACAGCATGCCAAGCGCGACATTTACAATGGCAATTAAATTGGCCAGAACATAGGGAACGAAAAGAGAAGTGGCGATATACCCGTAGCGAGTAACACTATTCCAGCGAGTAACGTTTCGGGTAGCGTTGTAGCTGTATTGACAGGTTAGCAATGCATGGGGGGAGACAAGAGATGTGGAAGGAAGAAGAGTAGATATGTACTTACGTAAGAAGTTTATTTTGTAGTAGGCTTACTGTCATGTTGAAACTTAACTCCTCAATTAGTACTGCGAGTGTCCTATTTCTTGCGAGTGATTTATCTTGCAACCGCTGTGCAGATATATCCGTCTCGTTATCGGACGCATAGAGACCATATAATCGGTTGAAGTCGAAGAAGACGTCCAAGTCAACACTCCCTAAAACGCTGTTTTGTCGTATCGGCGACTCTATTGACCCGAATTGTGCTACACCACTAGTACTCGGATTGGTGTCTGATAAGCTTTCTTGCCTGAACCATGCAAATGAGCCGACCAACTGATCTGCCAGCGCCCACATGAACGCCGCGTACGCATGGCTCGCCACGTTTGACACCTCGTTTGGGCCGTCGCGCGGGAACCCGACCTCCTCGTGCACAGTGTACGAGCCGGTTACGCTTTGGACGCTGTGATCCCGCTCGAGTCGCAGATCGTACGTGGCGTTGTGCAATCGGCAAACCTGCCAGGCCCGGGTGCGGACTCGATGCCCTGTTTGGTTGAAAACGTACTGCTGGAAGGTCATCTAAAGCTCGTTCGTTCTGTTGGACGGCTCCTGATAGTGCGGCTGAGCGAGGGCGGTTAGGTGGCCAGTGCTGTTCACGGCAGGGACGAAGGCGAAATATGCGCTATCATGTTGGAGGGCTGTGCATTTGGATGCAGCCATGTATTCCTTGAGTAGGCGATTAATTAGGGGAATGACCGTACTGTTTGCGCCTTGGTATTGCATGATTGGTCCGTAGAAGTCGATGGAGTAGACTGAATGGTTTGACGGCCCCTCGATTGGTAAGATCTCGCCACGGGAAGCGGTTGCAGTGGAGAGTAATGATAGAATTGTTCTTGGTCCTCTGAAGATTCTGCTTGTGTCATCTTTGAACTTGGTGGTGGTGCTGTTCCAGGGCGGAGAGTAGGCGAACTTATTTCCGGCTGTACTATCAGTGATAGCCAGGTAAGGCACCTGTTCTTCGGCCGTAACTATCTCGGTGCTTGGATAGATGAACAATGCCGCCGGAGTGAAGAATTGTGGAAGGATTAGACACCTTGCTCAGACATTATCAGCTAGCCGTTACTTGGTTACTACAATCTTTTCCCACTAACCACGCAAAGAAAGCCATAACAGTTCCCAGCTTAAAGGTTTTAACCATGTCCCGACTCAGGAGTGAGGAGGGGGCGGTATTGACGCTGAAGGCTTCGTTCAAGCCACGGACTGACCATTTGTTATTATATACAGCTCGCCAGAGCCACTAGGTGTATGATTTCCAAGCGCTTGACGTGAGAGCTATCTGGGCGAGGAATGAAAAAGCCATACCTACCCTTAAATTCCCAGAGACAGTAAGCATCTGAGTGCCTAGGATACGTAGACGATGCACTTACCGAAGCTTTTCCTCTTGCCTGGACGGGCTACCTATAATTTGCCTGTTGAGGCTCGGGTAAAAGACGTAATGTCCGATACTTAACCTAACCCTGGTGAAAAGAAAAATGAGCATTAATATGGGTGACTTCCAGTTGTGGCCGATCTACCAGACCGGGGAGGGAGTCGCAACAGGCGCGGAACCTTGAGGAAGTGTGGCGGCAGAACTTATATACACCTTGCTGGACGGACTTAAAGGCGGGCGGAGATAAGAATCCAAACTTAGTGACTCTAGTCTTGCCTGGTTGCTGACTGGTGCTTGGCCACCTTGGCCAGGGCCAGACCGGGGAGTAAGCTGAGAAGAGATATCTGGGCTGTCTTCGACCTCTTCACGGAGGTTCACTGAGGCTCATTTACTGCATGCTCTATCAACACGAAAGCCGGGTGTATTGATCTCACTGGAGTCCACAATTTCTGGAGCAAGATTGAAGGGGCCGAGATGAGCAGCGCAGGTGTTCTTATATATCTTGAGTCTGGGGGCTGGATGCCACTGCCTCTGATCGAGGGAAGATAAGAGATGTTGAAAGATTATAGGATAAACTTCAAAATGGTTATTTCATCGATATATTAGCCCTCCGTTTTATACTGCTGCATCCCTTAGATAGGACTCGGTGAAGTAGGCAAAAGCTATAGGCCAAAACACACGGACTCAAGGCGGTGTTGCCCGAAGACTTTAATTGTTTTAGCTTGGCGTCAAGGCTCGACGTAAACAACAAGGCGCTGGGGGGGTATGGATCGTTGTTATTTTTTGTTTTTCCTTTCTTCCTTTTCTGTTTTTGTTATTGTGATTGGTATCAAATTACAACACGATTCGGTAGCGGCTACTAGGGTTGGCGATTGAGCTTCTAAGCCCCTTTACTTTGCGTCATTTTCAAACACCGGTTACGGGGATATCCAATAGGGTCAGGGAAAAGCAGCTCAGACTCAAGTAGCGTATAAATACCACTAAGCCTGATTTGGTACTTAGCTGATGTATCTTTTCAGGCTCTGAAACTCAGCCTCAAGCACTGATTAAGCAAACGAAGCGTATATCTCAGTGAAAGTGAAATGATATCACAGGTAGCAGATAGACAAGCTCTGAGAAATAAACTAGAATAAAAGACAAAAAGTCTTAAGTTAGTAGATAAGGCAACCATGACTAAATGTGATATTCTGAGAAGCTGCTGGCAAGCTGACGTACTATCAAGAAATTAAGAAATTCATAGGAAGGTCCAGTTCTAGTATCGTCCCTATTTCGGCTTTCCGTGCCTCGGGCGAAACATCTTGCTCCTCCTTCGTTCTAGTCAGCATCACCGGTGTGTTCAGGTTATACTTCTGTCATACCTATCTGGTTGCGTGGCGGTGAGTGTCTGTTCTCAGCAATCTGCCTGGACGTAACCTGAGCCACCCCTGCTAGCTTGGTATATTCAATGAAAGAGACAGTTATTCAGTTAGGCTGTGTGCCTGATGTTTCAGCCGAATGGTACGGGTTGGCTACCACCCGTCACTTCGCCGCCCAGGGTCACATGGTGGCCGTTCTTGACGTGAACCTGAAGACAGGCCCTACTCAAGAATATAGGACATGCGAATCCGGCTCCCCCCAGGCTTGGATCCTTAGGGGGTCTTAGTGGAATTCGCGCGGGCAGTCGACAGAGGCATTTTATTTTGTCAAAATTCAACCACAACGATGCATCTAGCGATATGTATATAAACCGATAGAGACTAAAGCAATTAATTGATCAATCTCCATAGAGCCATTTTTTATTCACCGTTGGCTAAAAAACACAGGAAAAGAAAACATCTAACTCGATGTCGAGACAAAAGCATGGTCTGAGCTCAGAGAGGCTGCTTACGAAATATCGTTACACCCTAGTCGCTTGATCGAGAGCTCAAGCCAATAAAAGGAGGGCTTGGACCGGACGGTATCCTGGTAGGCTCCACAACGATATCCTAAACAAGGTAAGTCTTGTTTTGCCCATGGAACTGGTCGAGCGAGTAGTCAAGCAAGCACTGTCGAGACTAAACGACCGGATAGTTGCAGACATCATTGTTTTGCGCACAAGCTAGACTTTTTCACCCTACATAGGATGAATTCAAGATGCCATACATATGATTTTAAGAGGCCACTTGGTTCGTCACGAGATTATCATATATCCTTCGTCACCGAGTTTACCATCCAGGACCACCTAGTGGGCACCCTCACCTAATGGGCCACCAAAATTCCAATCTTCCCATATAAATCCAAATATTAATATCCGCAAAAACAGGCCCGATTCTCAATTAATAAATAAGGTTTTAAAGAGAGTTTCTATAAAGTTATTTAAATTTTACTCTCAGCATGTTTTTTTAACCTCCTAACTGCTCCATATATACTAGCAGTGCTTTATTATAACCATAAAGTTATCACTTTCATCCTCTAACCCGACACCTACCTTAATTACCAACTTAACCTCCTTATCCACATCCACCTCTATTTCTGCCTCCTTTAAGTTAGGAAGATCTTCTCTAGTTATTAGGGCCTCTATTAGAGTCTTATATTATCGGTTCAGGTTTAGTACTGCCTTTCTTTTCTTCCCTTGCTGCAGCTAAGCTATCTGCTCCTCAAGGCCAGTAATCTGCGCATTCTAAACAGCAACCTTCATCTCTAAAGCTTCTAGCCCCTTTGTAATCTTACTATACTTCCGCCTAGTTAGGCAACTTTAGTGCTTAGCTATTTCCCTTACTTACCGGCTTATTTTTAGCCTATTATCTAAGTGCAGTAGAGGAGGGCTTAGTATCTAGAACTCTTCTAGTAGTTTTTCTTTATTTAGTTAAATTTCAGGATATGCTAGAGCTTTATAATAATTTATTAGCTAATTTCTAATAAACCTCTAGCCAGATAAGTTAATATCCTTCCTAATACCTATCTCTCTGGCTTTTATATATGCCTAAATAAAATTAATTTTATTAATTAGCGCAGATTAATTAAACTAATAAGATTTTAAAGTTCTTTCTAATATATGCCTTTAATAATATTAAAAATTCTATTATCTAATAGTTATAAACTATAGGAATAATATATAAGTAGGGAGTAGTAGTAAATATTATTTAAAAAGTATATAACTATTTACTTATCCTAACTGCTTATTAATAACCCTATAGTTGGCAACTCTGTAGTAAAAACACTAAAATTCTTACCTATATATAGCTCCTATAACTATTAAGAATAATAAGTCTTATATCTAATATATTATAAGGCTTTATTTAAGGTAAATAGATATTCTTTAACTGCTTAAGAGCCATATAGTTATTAGTCTAACTGCTTAGTAATATAATATAGTATTAATCTACTATTAATTTAAATTCATTTAAAAACCATTACTTCTATAATTTTTTTCCTTTAAAGATAATTCCTAGTTTAAAGGGTAGCTAGTTATAGTAATAGCCTTAATAAATAAGGTTTATATATATAACTAAACGCCTTTTAATATTACCTTCTTCTTTAGGTTAAAGCTCCTAGTTATAAGGCTATCTAGGCCTTATAGATAATTAATTAGTTATATCTTATAAAAACCTATAGGAAACTTATAGATAACTTACTAAAACCTATTATTATACCACCCTAATCCATATTAATTATATTCTTAGGCTTAATCTAGCTATACTTATTCTCCTAGATATTAAAGTACTAATTAACTACCTTTAAAGTAAATCTATTAAACCTGGCAGCTTCCTAGTATTTCCTAAGCTTAGTAGATAATTATAGGTAATACTTAATAAATCTAGTAGTCTAGTGCTTATCTAGAGGCTTATTATTGCCTTATTATTTAAGGATAGCCTTAATATAGGCATAGAGCTGGCTATACAAGAGAGCATAGCCTAGGGGCTCTTATTGCAATACCTAACAAATAAAGCTCTCCTCTTGGCTCTTAGAAATACGCTGGTAGGCCTAGATATATTTATTCCTGCTTACTTAACCAGAAAGTCGCCTAAAAAGGGTAAACTAAGGCACTTTATATTTCTAAGCTGCCTTATTCTATAAGAGGCCTCTATCAGTAGTATCTAATATAGCCTTAGCTATGTCAGCTTTGGTATAATTATAATAAACCATTATTGAGGAAGTTCTATGTAGTAAATTAGGTGAAAACTCGGCTTAAGTAGATAGAGTCGCCTATGGTATATAAGGTGAAATATAAAAAGGTTTAAACGACTAGAGAACCAGGCCATGAGGCGGAACAGGGAAAATTTAAGCCGATATAAGGATTTTACGAAAGAAAAAATCAATATAATATAGGGTTTTAGTTTGCAAGTACCTTCATTGCTGGCCAAATACAGTGCAATTAAAAATTTGGATTTTGTATGGGAGCTGGTTATCCATTAGGTGGGGTTCTCCATTAGGTGGTCCCGGATGGTATGTAGTTTGCCGTATGGATGCTAAGCTGAGCTAGGCTTGCTAGTCGCTTTGCCAGACTCATAGAGGAATTACCTAATTTGGAAAATAGTTGAATGAAACCCACGAAGCTCAAGTTTAGCTCTGAAGTTAGGTTAGTGGGCCACCTACCCCTCCGAGCCTAGTCTGGCCAGCGTCTTATAAATCGTCTTAAATTAGAGGCCCCGTCATCTTTTTGCCATCACGGAGGCGGCGTGCGCAAAAGAAAGCCGGCGTTTGGACTTTCTTCCCCGTTGCATCACGACTCAAGAACTAACCCTTGGCTAGACCTAGATAAGGTTACTTGATAAGCAGAGTAAGGCAAGAGCAATATTAATAAGGAAGGTTTTACTACTCGAAGTGGAATCAGGCTCGTGAAATAACGACATCTCTACCGCCTTAGCCTACCTAGCGGTATACCACCTCGCAGAGGAAGATGATACGAAACTCATCGACGGGCTATTGTTTCAAATTCCCGCTAGGACACAGGTGACTGAGAGGAATCAACTTACTGGAAATGATCATGGTCAGAGATTGTGGTACCTATTGGATCAACATGCACCTCCCTCCACCTTGTTCATGTCTGGGCTGGTCATCGCAATCGCCTTTTGCCGGTAAACGGTAGCCCCTAGCGCGGATGCAGCGAGTCCGCTTGGAGTGCAACGCCGACATGGTAAGGCTTGTCCTTTTAGCCTTCTGGTATTGCTACTAGTCAGCCCGAGACGCCAAAGACAGCATCATTGCTCTATATACTTGTGAAGTGAGGCAGAAAAATCAACTCTACTAAAGTTGACATAGTCATTGCGCAGTAGGGTGCCAAAGGTAAGGTCGCAAGTCCGGCCTGCAGATGTACATCGCCCACAAGCTGGCCTGCCTTCATCACATTTGATACGTCAGCGTCTGTTTCGAAGGTTTCCGTCATGGCCGGAAAAGACACTTGTATGCGACGACGGAAAGATGACTTACGCTCCCTGCACTCAATCTGTGCCTTTTGGGTCGTTGCTTTTTTAGCCCGGGGTCGGTTAGTAGTATCAAAGACTAAGGCATTGACACCTGGTTGCTGCTGGGGCTAGAGTCCCACATGTGTCAGGAGATGGTTATTCAGTTCCTAGGCATGGTTTAACCTGCCTTAGACCTCGGCTGGGAGATGCCTGTTTCATTGGCATCGTTCTGCCCCTTGCTGAGGGGTAGGGATCTTAGACTTAGAACAATCGGGTATTTGCCTAAAATTCGCTCATCGCGACTAATGTTGCCCCAATCAAGGTGCAGGGCACAGGGACTGGAGAGCAACTCGGAACTGTGGCGACCGGCGTCGCCCTGCGAGTCCAGCAACGCAGCAGGTTTGAGTGCTCAAGGATTTAATTGGGCAATGAGGCGAGATTGTTCCGTTATGTCACCAAAGAATAAAGAACAAAATTGAGGGGGCCGGATCCTCCTTTGAGTGCCACTTTGAGTGTCACTAAAAACCTAACTAACAATAAGATGAGAAGTGCAATTCCTCTTTTTAGTAAATAGTGGGTGGAGTCTCCAATAACCGCTAGATTTGCTAACTTCCGGAAGTAGTGGGAACCAAACAAAAGGGTATTGAGATGCGAAGTTAAGCAAGGAGCATATAACCCCAATTCGTTCCTTGAACAGATTTCAAACCTGTTTTACTGTGGCGACTTTTGACTTTGCAACCTCACATTGAGTATACATAGATCAGTAGCCAGCCATGGCTCTGAATACGAAAAACGACATGGCATCCTCGCCCTATTACACGGTGGTCCGCCCCAGCAGTTCGTAAACGAGGAACCAGCCAGTTTCCAGACGCTGACTCATAACAGATTGCCTTGACCGCATGTTCTACCTTCAACACCGAGTGGGAGCACAGTCAAATGTTTTGGTCTCAGCGCACTACGCTCCAACGACCCCAACTCATGATCGCCTCCCGAAGGAAGCTGTTTATTCGGCTGTTTATTCCATCGTTGAAAAGTACCCCGAGCTGAGTCTCATTGCGGTTCGGGAAGCGTCCAACAATGGGAAAAAACACCGCTTGCTGCTCGCAGCAATGCATGAGATTGACCTCGAGACATGTGTCGAATTTCACGACGATGAGGAACCCGTTGCTGGTCCCAAAGTCATCGAACGTATCCACAATGAGTGGTGTTGGACGGATGAACAGTTCAATCCTCGAAAGCCCTTGTGGAAGGTGGTCGTTATTGGGGGCTGTGAAGTCGTCTTCGTCTTCCATCACATCATTTGCGACGGTCGTTTGGCCAAATGTTCCACCACGAGTTCCTTTCTGCCATAAACTCTTTTGACCAAGACCACAAACCTTATTCCTATATGCCAAGGTCGATCCAGAGAGAGTCAAGTTGAGCAAAAAGACAGAAGAGTTTTGGACTAGCAGCACCTCCGTTATTCGAATTATCCACGTCTTCGTCATGCTTATTCTGCTTCGATTCTTCGTCGGGAGAGGACTTCTGTTCACGAACTTGCCCAAGCCAAAACAACACACCACGTCTGTCTTAATCGAAGCTAGCCCCGATAACCGAACTAAGACACGAGTCGCCACCATCCGCATTTCGGCCGCCAGAATGCGTCGCATCATCGCCGCTTGTCGAGAGCGCAAGACCAGCTTCACACCCCTTCTCATCGTCATGATTCTTTCCACCCTCGCTTGCGATTACTATCCTGAGGCCAAGGTTGGTCTTACAAACTGCGCCCTTGACATGCGGTCGCTGTATCCGCAGGTGCAAGATGGGGGGAGACTTCTTCAATGTGGTGGCGGTACCAGGAAGCTCACCTGGCTAAACCGCTACCGCCGGGTATGTCGGTCCGAGTCCAGCAGGAAGGGACATATTACAATGGACGTCGATAGGGCATGGCAACTTGTGAAAGACTATCGAGCCGCCATCGCCGGGGCAACTGAGGGAAAGGAGCCCCCGGTACTCGTGGCATTTCGAGCTGGCAATGCCATTGCGGATGATCTGGAGGGCACACTGAAGTCCACACTCCCGGCTTTAGGTCTACATCTCAACAATTGCTTTCAAGTTTCAAACCTGGGATCATTTTCAGTCACGGAACAACACGGACAGTGGACAATCCATGACATGAGCTTCTCAGCTTCCACAGTCAATGGAAACATTAGCTACAACATTGCTGTTCATGTTGTGGGGGTGGAGGGGGGTGATACAGTTGTAAATGCGTCTTATGAGGACGGGATCTTCACAGAAGAGATGATCACCGGCATTTTGGAGGGGACATTGGGGAGAATTGAGGCTATGATGTAGCTGAAATATGAGCGAGTTACGGTTAGGATTAAAGAGTCCAAGCAAGGTATTCTTTACAGTACTGTGCTGGTAGTGTCGAGTTGTTAAAAATGCAGTATGAACTGCATTCAGGAGCCTATATCATAAGGTCATAATAATAACATGAGACTCATTAATTCAACGACACAGAACCAAACTCAGAAACGGGCTGCACTCTGGACAAAAGAAGTTGAATGCCATTACTACAGAGCTAAGCAAAGCCAAATACTCGCTGCTATAAGATACGAGCCTCTGAAACCAACTGCGATCTTTTGGCCATCTTAAAGGAATATTTCTATGGTAGGTGGCGCGACCATGCTCCTGGTGTCTTCGTCATTCGCGTCATAGGTGTCGGCCGTCCTCAGTGAAACAGAGCCGGATGCGGATCCGGGGGGGGGGGGGGGGGGGGCGAATTGAGCCACCTCGAAATTTCAGCTTCTGTCGGAGTGGCATAACTGACAATCGAATACCAAAATGCGTCTCCTTTGGGGGCAAATATCAAGGATCGCGACGGCGGACAGGACGAGGGAAGTGCTGAGCGCATTTAGCTGCAGCTAAGTCAATACAATTGGCATAACAGTGACAGGGATTGGGCCGACCTTTTATATTAGCAGTGACCAGTGAGTTAGAAGGGAGGTCGTAAGGGCTGTGGCAGACAAGATGGAATTTTAGGATACTTGGTTGCTTCGGATCGCGTGGTGGGTTGATACGGGTTGATGCAGATCTTCCTTTATGACGAAGGGCGAGCAGGGTGGTGACGGCCAGTCAAGCCGAACGCGGTGCCATCCCACTGGCCATTATCATTGTTGTCGCTATCGCTGCAGAACGCAACATCAAAGCAGAGACGTACCTCGACGACGACATCGCGAAGAGCGGTTTCCCGGATGGGCGAAATCTAGGGGGGAGCTTACACCCTACGTTATAGGTGCACAGCCCCCGTGAAGCCCCCCATGCTACTAGAATGTCCGCATTTGCAGTTTTTATCAACATTAGCACAGCTTCAACAACGCGGATCTGCTACAGTCCACGCACCCACAGTTGTGACACCAGGCGTTTCCACGGCTAAAGTCTGTGACTTGTTGGTAAACTTCTAGGACTAGGTATAACTATTTAAGATTATTAATGCCAAATAGGACATCAATCCCAAAACCTAGTAAGGTATCCTTACTACGCCTTATTATAGACCTTTATGATAACCTTCCCTCTTGCTTGCCCTGACTCTACCTTATCCCACGCCTTAGCAAACTTGCTAAAATTAACCATGCTGTTAATGTTTGGCTTCAGCTTGCTAGCCTCTAATAGTCCTATAATAACATCTAGATCCTTGCCGAGTAGCATGATAACGAAGAATAGGCTATAAACCTCTTTTTTTATATCTTATAGGCAAGTCTCCTCTGGTATACCGCAGACACTAATAAGGCTTCCCTTATCTCGAACTGCATACCAGGATTAGGCAAGTAATAGGCCTCTAATATAATTAAAGATAAGGTTAAACTATCAAGATTTGGCATCCTTAGCCACCTAGTTGCTAATGCTTTCTTTTATATAATCCAGCACCTCTATTGCACTAAGTTCTTATATAAAGTTAATATTCTTTAGTCTAATAACAGCTATAATAGCAGCTGCTCTGGCCTCTTAAGTAAGCTAGATAGCCTAGCTACTAACTCTACCGGCTCTGGCGGTAATTAAAACGCGAATCTTTGCGTTTTTATCTTGCGCGGCTATATTGCCTGATAGCGCTAAAGGGTCTAATATGCCATATGTAAAGAGGGACTGGTATGCTATTAGTATGCTAATAGGAGTTGCTGCCATTTCCGCCTAGCTGAGGTTCCTGGGCCTTATTATAAGCTCTGGTATATAAGCTAGAACATACTTGGCTGCAGCGCCGGGGCAGGCAGTATTAATATAAGCGTAGATTTTATTACTAGCCTTGAAGCCGCTGTTCGCAGGAGCAGAGATAATAATCCCTGTAAGATCCTGCCCTAGGATAGGGATCTTATTTTTAGGTATAAAGCCGGGGAACCAGATAGCCTAGTCAAGCTTGCCCTTAATAGGAGCAGTGGTATAGACCTTTACTAGAATATCCTTAGGATGAGTAGGCATAGGAACGGGTTGCTCAGATAGAGTGAGCTTATGGGAGTGTTTATTAGGCTGGAGAACTGCCTTTATCGTAGCCGGGAGGTTGAATGAAGCCATGGTATGGGTAAGGATGAAACTGGACGAGAAACCTCTGCGTGAATGAGCATAAGCTCTGGAAATGATTCTTAATATGCGAAGCTGACTGCGGCTCTGTCTTTTTTTTTTTTTATCCCACCTGAGTTGCTATGAATATTTATACATTAAGCCACGTCTATTCTTTCTAGTCACGATGCCCTTTGCCCAGCATCTCTGCTAAACTTGACTACAATAATCTCGTACCTTTTTAAAACCAACGTGGCATAAAAGCACAGTGTTTTCAGCACTTTCTCCCTGATATAGCAAGTGGGTCGGATCAGTTTAGCTTCGGAGGTGGACATTGAGACATTTACCAGCCCCTCTCGCCGCATCATGGCAAAGTCATCCCAGGAAACCGGTCAATCAGGTTCCAAAATCGACAAGCCTCGATGGCTGAAGGATTAGTCAAAACGAAGTAATCAAGCCGATGAGTGTAATGCTGACGTGTCGCATTACTTTTTAAATTGCAGACTCTGAGGGGGCTTGAGCCGAGGGATCCGGAATGCCGGCCCATCTCTGTTTTAGTCTCTGACCTCTGTGCCCCAGCAGTAATAACATTATGTGACCTAACGTATCTCACCACCACCCCGCCCCAACACCGCCACTTCGCGATAGCTTCATTCCAATTGCATTAGATTACGAATTTAATTTATTTCTCAACGAATATAGCTTTAAATTTAATTCTTTTTTGGATACCGTTTAAAAAATACCTACTTAGTAGTCTGTGTTTTTTTCCGCTTTTTTGGACGTATCTCTGCAGCTGGTTCGTTATTTAACTTCCAGGTATTCCTTTCAGCCCGATCACGGGCTGAGATCAATTGTGGTATATCAGGAAAAGCCTGATTAGGGTCAAAATTGACCTGCGAGCGGCCGGATGGCCTCTAAGCAGCTTCTCAAGCTCTTATGATCGCGATTGCCTCGTCTTTAGTGCAGTTTTCGGCTATCTTTTGATCGAGGGACTTGCCTGCCTTCCTGAGGATTAATCTGATGTCCCTTTGCACGTTTTCTGACGCCTAATTCACCTTTAAAGGCAGTTTTTTAATATCATGACTGGATGAAGGCGTCGCGAAGATATTATCGCCTTGTGGAGCTTGGATTAGTGGTGTTATAAGGGGGTTTGAAATCACGGATCGATGCTCTTTAGGCTTTAACTTTAACCCTGCCTTCTTAACGTCGACAGGATAAATTCCAGATACTTTAAATGCATTCCAGATATTATCCTGACTAAACGCTTTATTGGAAGCTATTTTATATGCAGTTGCGAAGATCTGTTTCTGCCGAGAGGATGTCGCCTTGTATGTATGTATCCCGGCCGTCTTAGCTCGATAATACCTCTTCAGAGCTGCGAAAATGCCTATATCGAGAGGTTGAGTGATATAAGAAGAATGCGAAGGCAGCCAACTGAGCCAGACCTTGTTTATATATGCCTTCTTCATGAATTCCACAGAGATATGAGTCTTATGTTGATCTAGGACGAGAAGTCTCCATTGTGATAGGTCTTTTGGCGTCGTCTCAGGGAGAAAAACATTATAAAACCACCGTAATAGAATCTCCATATTGCTCCAGCCCTTCTCACTGCATGTGTATTTCCAATCAGGAATAAAATCGCCAAAGTTCTGGCCCTGTGACGTTTTTCCTATATATACAATACACGGGGTTAGTCGCTGACCTGTAGCAGATATAGTCTCGAGGATTGAGATCCAAGCCGAGGCGTCAGACTGTATCTTCTCTGACGAAGTCGTCAGGACCGTTCCGGCAACAACCCCGGCCAAAGACTCCCCTTCTTGGACTCCAGTTTCGTCGAGATTATACATGCGGTCTGAGCCTATGGATAACTCTGCAAATGGCCAGAAGACCACGATAATACTCCCTGAGTCCCTCTTCTGTAACTGTCTTCCTTCTTGCAGTAGAAATAAGTCGTGATGGCTTTAAAATAACACTCGTATGATGCCTAAAGAAACAATCGACCCAGTTCTTGCCGAGGTGCGGTCTAAGACCGTTAAGTTCAGCAAGATGCTATGCATATAAGTGTATCTCTGACTTCAGAAGAGGCTAGAACGCCTTCTTACGCAGTATAATAAGGTTAATAAGTTCCTTTTCCTGTACAGGAGTCAGAGAGAGGAACTTTTCATATGCTATTTGTGTCGGTTAAGCACCGTTGATCCGATCCCTTAATATCGAGCGAGGAATAGTCTCCAGCTTTGATGCAGCGCAAATACTCGTCTCACGGGCGTCTAAAATGGCCCGAAAAGTTCTCATTTTACGATCAGGTATATTTAAAGTCATTTTAAAAATTTGGAATTAATTAAATAAGAATTACAACCGTGAGATATCCACGTCATAGATGCTATCTGTTGGTGTTAAGACTATCACCAATCGGGCGGTGTGGGGGGTGGGCGGGGTGGTAGTGCCCGCAATTACGTCGTAATTCGCTCAGACCACGTGACGACTTATTTCCCGCAAAAAGCGGCCCGTGAAATCGTGTGCGCGGCGCCTGATAAGTGCTTTTGATAAGTTCCCCGCAACTTATCAGGCCCCGTACACAGCCGAACTGGCAGCGATCGCTCATGGTCTCAACTACCTGCCGGAGATGAAGTATCGAGTCATTGTGATCGCGACAAGTAACAAATCGGCTGCATAAGCTATAGGTAACCCCCGCCAGCAGTCAGGTCAAGGACATATACGAGAGATATATAATACTATAGAGAAGCTTCAAGGAGATAGAAACAGAGTTAACCTTATCTGGCTACTATATAACAGCGAGCTTAAAATCCAGAAGATAGCCAAGATGTCAGCTTATTATGCAACAGAGCCGTATATAATACCACAGAGAGTAATAATTAAAGCAAAGACTATAATTATTAATTAAATAAGGGTAGATCTACAAATAGAGAGGAAGCTACTAGATAGAGTAGGTAGGCATTCTAGAAGGGTCAACTCGGCTCTGCCTAGTAAACATACCTGCCTATTATATAATTAATTATTATAGAAAGAGGCCAGCATGCTGGCATAACTAAGAACCAGAATAGCGCGACTAAACGGTTACCTATATCAGATCAGGGCAGCACTGATGGATAAGTGCCTATGTAGGCAGGCAAAGGAAACGGTAGAGCATTTCCTCTTTTAATGCATAAAATAGATAATATAATGCAAAGAGATATTTTAGTATATAAATAAGAAATGCAGTAACCTCTCTTTCTACCTGGGAGGTAAGGCAGTATTAGACGGTTAGGAATAGAAGCCAGATATAAACGCAGTGCAGGCTATAATCAGGTTCAGGATTACTACAGGTCGCTTAGAACGGAGATAACAGGAATACTACTAACCTAGTAATATTTTATTAATACTAACTAATAACCTATAATGCCCTTAAATAATTAATAGCAGGTATTACTTTAGCCGCTAAAGATAGGAAACTAAATACTTAGAGGAATTACGCTTTAAGTTAAACTGCTACTACTAATAATTACAAGGACTAAGAAGAAAAGCAATAACTAGACTAAAAGGAATAAGGTAAGAATTATATAGGCTTAGCGAGAGCAAGGCAATAACTAGCAAAGTGTATATACCTTTAGCTTTAGAGCCCATTAGGCGTTGGCCTACCGGGCATAATAGACTTGTATTATCAGGCCCCAGATAGGAAAAAAGCACCACGTAGAAAGGCCTCGATTAACCGAGATGGCCGCAGACGACTCATACACGGCCGCAGACGAGCATGCCCGTGCCGCCCAGAGGGCGGGCCTTCAGGCGAAGAAGGATAAATAGCCGGCAAATACGGCATGGAGTTATACTGCAAAGTAGGGTTCCGTCGAGGTAATTTACCGAACGGTAATTTACCTATCTGACCAAGGTTTTTGACGTCAGAAACCTCGAGGTATTTTGCATGTCAAAAACCTCTCATTGGCCAATGCCCATTTCATCTCCACTATTTTCCATATCGGTCTCTTCCCAACCCCAGCCATCCACAACAATGGAGTCTTGGAAGGCGTTTTCTATCTTTATCAGCCAAGCAACGTCAACTGTCTCCCAACCATTCGGTTCTGCCGGATTATCTTTGACCGTCTTGAGCCTCTTTAGCACCCGACTGTTCATATAGATGAAAGTGACCTTATCGGTGCTAAGTGGACTAAGCCGATTCCGAAGCTTACAATGAAGGTAGTTCGTAGCACTAAAGGAACGCTGTGAAGGAACAGAGCGCAGAAGGGAATTTGGTGATAATTTGTGTGCTGCATCGGTTATTTGACGCGCTAAACCTATTCCGTACACCAGCTAATCCTAATATGGCCACTCACTAAGCCTAAAATGGGAGAGTTTTTGACGTAAATTACCGCCAAAAACCCCCTTTAGGAATTTGACGGTCAAGAACGGTTTTTGACGGTCAAAAACGGAACCCTACTGCAAAGCAGCAGGAGTGGAAGATGCGTTCCCCTGGCCGCCGCCCTCTCTTTTCCCCTTTGCCCTTATTTCTTTTTTTTTTACGTAGAGTCCCATAGGCGGCTAATAAACAAGAACTTATAGGCCTGGTGCTGTATGCCTTAGGCTGCGGCAGACGGCTTACTTTATAGCTGGCCCGACAGCAAGCTTATAACTCCAGATAAGCTAGCAGCATGGCTTAAAGAGGATATCCTTTTATAATAGGTTGCCCTGCTGCAAAAGAAACCACGGGCACGGGGTAAGGGCAAGGGCAAAGGAAAGGCTATATAGTTACGGCGGCAGCTCGAACAGGGGCAGCTTAAGGCCGCGGCCTTGGCAGAGGCCGAAAGCCTAGCCGAAGCCCTAGAGGTCCCCCTGGCCGATGCCGCCGAGCTACTTGTAGATAACCGCGAGGGCTATATGCCACCCACGGCCCTTATGCCGGCTACAGCAGACCTTACCGAAGGATCTCTGCTTATAAGGGGCACTATTAACGCCTATATCGCGGCTATTATTAAGCTCTAGCGGCTCTAGGTAGCCCATAGTAACGCAAACACTAAAAACCCCCGGGGCGCCGCCGTACAAGGCTTCCTTAAGTAATGCGGCCAGCAGCAGGGGAAGCATGAACCGCGCCTCCTTTAAAGGCCGCAAAACCGACGGGATCCAGGCCGGCTATTTACCCAATAAATGGCTCCGGGTCTAGGATCTCCTTCTCAGCAGGGCCGCATATATGCCGCAAAACCTCTATACGCAAGTCGACCTCTTATTTGGCCACTACTACCTCTTACAGGGGAAAACCGCCGTAAGATAGAGCTTACAGACCTGTCTCTACTTGACTATCTGTCTTTAGAAGGCCTGACCCCCTGTAGCTATCTTATTACCCTTTTGCAGATAGTAAGCTAAATAAGACGGCAAAGAAAGAGTTTATAGGTGCCCTCCGGCATAAGGACCCCTTATTCTATATGCAAGGGGCCTTAGTATAGTTCTTCTTCTGGCGCTGGCATATCGCCGGCAAGCCGTCCCTGTCCTTCCGGCGCCGCCAGGACTGGTATTAGATCAAGGTTCTTATCAGACAGGACTGCAAGCAGGAGCTTGCATACCCGACGCAGCTATAAGAGACCTGGCATATCTTCGGTGCTGCTGGCCTTATAGCATCAAAGAAGACGCACCTACCGCGCCAGTTTATGCATATTATCGCCGGCTTCTTGGCATCACCAGGGGACTACTTCCTCGTACATGCAGCCCACGAGCCCCTATACATCTTATAAATACAGCTCTGGCCATAGATCAAGGAGTAGGAGCCTCGCTTTAAGGCTTATGCATGCCGATAATGCTAGGCAGAAGGCGGCCTCGACGACAACAACCTAGCCGCCGACAGCTTCCTTAAGCTTATGCAGCGCCTGCATATAATACTATTATAGGACCTGGCTGTATTACAGCCTCGCTACCTGTTGCTACCCTTCTTTGCCTATGCCCCTTTTAACAGGCCTAAATAGGATAAGTTCGCCGTCGCCGTTCACTCCGACGCAGTAGGGGCTACAGAGCCATTAAGCCTGCTTATATAACGCGCACTGCCAGAGCTAAGCGGCGTATTGGCGAGCACGCGCGAGGCCGTCTTACATAATAGCCAGCGGCTGGCCATCCGGCTAGAGGCCCGGCTAGAAGGAATTCAGGGCGGCCTCAATGCCCTCCTCCAGGGAAAGGTCCCTATCACCTTTACCGGCCACTTTGGGGCCGGGCCAGCAGTGTCGCTGGCGCCGTTGACAGCTCCTACCTTGAACTTCGATACGGCTCCGGCTCTAGCTCTGGCGCCAGAGCCTCTAGCACCAGACATGCCCGTCGTTACAGCCCTGGCCAAGGCCTTCACAGTGCGGGACGTCTGGAAGGAGTAGGAGGAAGGGATTACAGGTCAGCCTGCTATACAGGTGCTAGAAGAGACATAGGGAAGCCGCTAGCGCCCAGGGAATAGGGTCAGGGTGCAGTTCTATCGCCGGAAGGTGATCTAGGATGACCTCTTGGCCCGTACGGCGTCCAGTAAGAATAAGGAAGAGGCCATTACAGAGCTAGAGCTCTTATGCGCTGGTCAGAGCTTGAACTAGCTCGTCGACGAGCTCAAACAGCGCCGCCGGCGAGGCCAGGGCCAGATACGGGTACAGGTAGGGACCCCCGTGCCCGATAGTGCAGGACCGGGGCCGGGACCAAGGCCGATTCGGAGCCAGGGCCATGGCCATCGGGGGCGTCGGACTCGGCTAGGGAGGAGGCAGACCACCCCTTATCAACAGTAAGCCGGCTATTAGGTAGGATCTTTATATATTTATATGATGATACCTATCTCGTATGCATCTATTTACCTAGAGGGCGTATTTTTAAAGATTAAAGATCTACAGCATCAGCGCATTGCTATCTCGTAGTCCTTGCAGCAAAGCCTAGCCCCCCCTTCCCCCAATTCCTTCCAGGCGCTGCACACGCAAATATCTCGGCGCACGGTAGCCTATACGGCGCTGCTCTTGAACCAAAAGCACCGCCGGAGCGTAGCTGTCTCCCAGCCCCGGAATGGCCTCGATTAGGCTACAAAACATCGAGTTATTGGCCTGCGCAGCGCCGGGCACTTATCAGATGGTAGTTATGTAATCACATACGATTTCCCGAAATTACTCCGCAAAACGACCCCACGATAAGTTCTGCTTATCGTGTACGTTACAATTGATTTTGTTATTGACTACTAGGGATCCTATGAACAGCAGTATGCCTAAGCTTGTCTCAACACCACATCCGTTGTACAGTGGGCAGTCGACGCTTCTGCCTTGCAGATCTCACTGCCGTTGGCAGTGTGATCCCACCTGCGCAGCTCAGGAACCCTGGTGCTGTTGGTATTGGCAGCGCTCTGGTAACTGTTTAGCTCGTTCTGGCTCCGGACGATCTTCGCAATTAGATCGGCCATCATGATTTCAATGATAAGTTTGACACTATAAGCAACTGGATGAAAAACGGCGTAGAGGAAAGGGTTCGGCAACGACATCATGACTATTATTAGGATCTGCAATAAGCAGTTAGCTCTACTTCCATAAGATGCGGAAACTCTGACGGTACCTACGTCCATGGATAGAGAGATGACAACGACGCTGACATTGAAGTTAAAGAGCAGCTTATATTTTATCAGGCCGTCGGCTATCAGTTCGCGCTTGACCTTATGGAGAAAAGCTGAATTCAGGGCAAGGTCCATCAGCAGATAGAGCACCTTCTCGGTACGGTCCCAGATGTCATTAATGTGCAGCATTTTTTTAGACCGGGTCAGCCGGGCAGGTATCCATATGCAGGCAACTGCAATGTTAACTAGGCCGACGGCAACAAGGAGAGATAATTTCAAGTACTTGGCTCTCTTCTTGTTAACCATAACCAGGCCCAGCCGATTCGCAATGATCTGCAAGGCTAGCTGTGTCTGAAGGTCCAGAGGATGACGCTCCCAAAAAAGAAGCCAAAGCTACTCACGTGTGTCTGTCAGTAACTCATTAAGATGGCGGAAGGGCTTATGAACGATCGACGCACCTTCCCTTCAGGTCACCCCGAACGTATAGCCAATTGATGACGGCTTGAAGGAGATTGGCCAAGAGTAGGGTCCATACCCTTGAGGAAGTTAATGTTAACCCTAAATTATCCAAGGAATGAGAACGATTACATCCAAGTGTAGAGGTTAAAGAATGACCTTGTTCTCTTGTGGATGGCAAACGACTGTTGCGCAGCTTTTATGCTGGTTAAAATGACAAACCCTATCGTGATGCCAAAGTAAATACTTGGGATTTCAAGAGAGTATACCGGCGCTCCGAATCCCCTAGATCCCATGTTGGCTTTAGGCGATAGACTGACCAAGAATGCTTCAATACAGGTTTAGGAAAAGCGGCAGGAAAGGTCGTCAGCGAGGATTCAGGATAGGGTGAGGAGCTTTAGTCATATTTATGTATCGAAAGATCGCAAGAACTGTTAGCACTAAGAAATGGTGATTTTCGACCCGCCGCTTTGGCTTGGTTATGGATGACAGAAGAGACACACACACAAGTCTATTACGCCCGGGTAGGCCATTGCCCAGAGGGCTCTATGAGTTAAAAATACATACATCTCGCTAGTTGTTGCCTTGATCTCGCCAAGCCCATGTGGTTCTTGTCTTGTTCTTTCCAGCCTGGTCATCGCTTGTCTCAGAAGAGACAGTGACGGTGCACGACGGCTGGAATCCAAGTTCGTGGCTGAACGGACCTTCCCGGACTAGTTGCCAAGCTCATAAGCGAAACTGTGTGGATCACTTTCGTGGCTGAGGCGTTACCATCAGACGTCATTGTGACCGTGCGCCTTAAAGCATGATGTATCCACAGACCGCTTGCTTACCAGTCAGTGTTAGAAGCCAACGCCCATCCTGATTCTTACTGACTCATCAGCAATGCTAGCAAGTCCATCACCGAATAGGATCGCAGTTACCATCTGCGTTTGCTGGTGATACCCGTCACTAACAACTCCTATTTGGTCGCAGGACAGTAATGGGAGTTAGGGACTCGGTAATTTGAACCCGATCGATAAATCAAACTTAACTGGTCGGTACACGCATACAGCTTCCCTGGCACTGAGCGAGGCACATGTCAAACGCTTTGTGCCTGAGGAAAGCCACGACGAATTCTGTAATTGGGATAAACAACACTAGAGGAGACGGCGTCAACTCTCACGATCGTTAGTGCAGATCGGCCCACGAACCAGACTCTTGGCTTCTGGGTGGGGATCCAGGCTTCAATAGATCGTGATCTGCGGCCGGCACTTGATCCGGCGGCGGGGTGACAAGTCACTCGCATGCACCACAAGTGGTAGGTCGTACTCAGTTGAAAGATATTCGCCGGATGGGGTTCCCCACATTGCAGGGACATCCCCTTCAACGTCGTCAATCTAAAATGGACGTGGTTGGCACTAAACTGCCAGTAATCTTCACAAGTCAGTTAGCGCCTAACCGGAGAGCCCCCGGTAGTTTGGGCCAAACTACCATTCTGGTGTTACAGGGGTGGCCGGGCGCGGACCAATGGCCGTGCAGGGACACGCGGGGAGGCGCGCGGGGGTCGGGCCCGGGACGTGGACAGGGGGGGCCAAACTATTGTTAGATTGGCGGCTGGGAGAGGGCTCCACTTTCCTTTATCACAATATTATTATTCTTGCATCTAGAAAAGGAGAGTGTTGCTAATAATATAAACAATATGGTATTGCCAATATGGACCCCTTCGCAATATTATTGTATTGCCAAGGGGTACATATTGTATTACCCAATATGAGCATGACTCATATTGTATTCATTGCCAAGAACCCAATATATTGGCAGTGTGACAGTACACCCAATATATTCCACGCGACCCCATCATTCTACCGCTTCTGCATAAATCTCGTCACCCTGAAAATCTCGTATCCCAAACCATGACTTCAGGCACTCTAGTGCTTCAATTACATCACTCCCAAGTCGATTTCGGCGGTCTGTAATCGTTATCTTTGCACCAGAGAAGAGTCTTTCAGGCTCCGCACACATTGCAGGAATTGACAGTATCTCCTAAGAGCTCATAAGGCCACAATCCGTACCCTGGCCCACCCTATCCCTGTCATCATAGCAGTACGAGCAGGGTACCAGTAGCTTTAATTTCCAACTTTTCACAGCCAAACTACTGTTGAAAAAACTGGGAATCCCCCTTATCTTCAGGATTCAGACTATTAGTCTGAAAGTCCTAGATTTAAAGTTCAAAGTCCTAAATGAAATCAACTAGAGATATAAACCCGAGAAGAACTCTTATCTCAACAATGAATAACCAAGTTTTACAAAATATATTTTTTTTCACCTAGCACTACTGCGCAATATAAACAACAGTTCGTCTGATTTTTGTCCCTCTGGTGTAATCATCGTTATCTCATGCAAGGTTGAATAAATTGATGAATAGTAATTATTTATAAATCCTTCGTCAATGAGCTAATTCTTATTAATGAAGTATGCGCCAGTATGTATGTAGTTAATATTTTGTTTTTCGGCATCGCTTTAGGACGAGAGTGTGAACATCTTTGGCACGGAAGCTGGTCCTGTTTCTCGAACAAATATCACATTCTCGCCGTTTACAAGGCTAGCGTTTAGCCCGTAATTAATTATGTAGCTGTTAAAATAAATAATGCGCTGAACCGTATACTCTCGAAGAACCTCTCCACTGAAAGAGTCATACTCAAACCTACCTCACTCCAGAATTAATGCCATGAGAAAATGTATAGGTAGCTGGATTGTGACATTAGGAATTTGATATGATTAGAAATTAATTAATGCTTCCATAATATAGAGTAATTACTCCTTGCTACTGTTCTGTCTCCATTTACACAATTCCGTCACCAGTGTTGGTGCTCGGAATACGGCCTTCGGCAGTCTTCTCGGAGTATACATGATCCTGTCCATAGGTTAGACTGGGAAGACGTACAGGCAGATTGTTGTAACCCTCACATAAAAGGCGCAAACTAGAGATAAGAGCTGAGCGACGCACGGCTCTTGCCGCCTCGGTTCCTGGACTGCTTAGAGCCAGCCTTCATCACGCACTGGGGGCAATTGGCACAATTTCCTCAGATGACCCTTTTGGAAGATGCTTGGCTTGGTCTTTCGTATTATCCCGGTAAGTCTTGAGGGCGGAGTGTATAGCCTGGAAGAGCTGAGCCGTCTGACGAGTTCGTTCGTCCATCCGCTGAGAATGCTGAGAAGTTAGTTTCTGGAGCGTCTCAATCTTTGCTTCTTTCTCGACTATTGAACGCCGCAGTGCATCATTCTCCCCGCGTAGCTTGAGAATGGCTTGTTCGAGGGACGCGAAGGTGTCACTTCTCGGCTGGGCCTGCTGACTGATATGGCCAAGTGGGTTCCTTTGAGACGGAGGTTGGGATAGGGCGACTACTATTGGAGGGGACATCTGGTTCCGGGCGGACTGGGGAGGCAAGGGTGGTAGCTGCTTCTCATACATAGCCAAGAAGAATGTGCTGTATGTCACTGTGTTCGTTTGGACTTAGAAGGCCACAGCTTTTATAAGTATTAGCTAAAGGGTTGAATAAGCTATAAGAAACACAGCGATCAGAGGGTTTCAGAAA
>NC_030987.1:5221914-5235302 GCF_000149955.1 Fusarium oxysporum f. sp. lycopersici 4287 | reverse complement strand
CATTCCATGGGCCAGCTCCGCCTTGCCAAATGATGCCAGGATGCCCCTCCCCTTGTCTGGGGATCTGCACATTAGTTGCTGGTGAGGACCAGGGGGTTAGGGGCGAGGAATATGGCAGCGGTTGGCAAGAGGCTCACTTTGGCCCGTGCTGGGCATTAATTCTGCCTGTCATTTATCAACTTGGATAATGAGAAAAGGGTAGACTACTTGTGATGGTTTCTGATATATAGAAAGATGAATGAAGTGTGAGAATGGCAACTGTGCTTTGAATACCGATAGAACCTCCCTCCCCATGCTTAGACGGAGAGGGTTCTTAGACTATAACGACAGGGGTATCATAAGCAACTCACCTAATTCATGAAGGATTCAGTTCCTCCCGCGCGCAGACGGAAGTCATCATCCTACTATCTTGTTATATGCCTAATACATTTTTTATGAACTCGTTCCTATCTAGTCTGCCATACTATGGACCTGGCGGAATATACTTCGTGGTAGTCGAATTTTATGGTGATCCGATACCTTGGCGATCCGATAGCTTAGAGGCCTTAGCATGAACGCAGGTGAAGCGAAAAAGGCGGACTTGCCTGGTCGCATCGTCTCTCGCATGATTGTCTGTTTCATGGAACACGTACAGATTGGCTCCGAGTTTCGCTGATTGATCATCCTCCCCACTTGCTGGTTTCGCCTCTTATTTCGACCCTTGCCAGCACGGTGTCATGCCATCGATTCAGGGTCAGCTTGCTTAATATTTTCTACATACCACGAACAAACAATGATCGAGCTTTCCCTATTTGTCTAGGAAACGTGATAAGATGAATGATAATTCCGCAAGGGCGACCCCACGCCTGAGGCGAAAGATGTAACCAAATGCCCGCTATGATCTAGATTATAGTGCGCCGAAATCATCATTGTGGTTACAACTCCACTTATGACCTTCATTTCCGACTCCTGTCGTCCAGATTTTAGGGACGCTTATGGAATTGAAACGCTGAACTGCCCCTTTTCACTTTGCTTTTGGTCGGTGGTTGATAGCCAGCCCTCAGATGAAACACTGGCTGAACGCCAGTACAGGCCAATCGCATTAGGCTGCTCTAGTTATCATTGCAACGCTAACTCTAACGCCGCCCCAGCAAGACCCGCTATCTGCGAACAACTCCTCCTTTTGACGCCAGCTGCTTTGCCAACAGAATGTCGGTCAGCCTCTAGATCTCACCCCCTCGCTCAGCTGCTTTGTTTGCTTCCTTCTGTGCTATCCGTAGCAACGACAGAAGCAGCAGCAGCAGCAGTAGTAATATTGATATTGCAACAACTTTGCCCACGGGCATGCCAGCCTATGCAAGGTTCTAAGTACAGGGGGAAGCCATGGGCGCGACGCCGGGAAATTTGTAGTCGAACGTCTCCTTGTCGCTCGCGATACCTTCGCAAACAGAGCTTAACCTCACCGCTAAGCGACAATTGCCGTGTGTAGACCGTACGAGCAAGCAATTTGGCTCTTGTTCCTCCGCTCCAATTGTCCACTCATCCACCCACCCACCGCTAGCTAATACAGTGGGGGGCAAAAAGTATGAATCCAAACGCAAGTACCGGACTGATCGGGCTAACCCGAACAGGTATGTGTTATGATGCCGCTTTCATATTGCAATTTTGACCTAATAAGGTCAATTAAAACAGCTTCAATACTTTGTATACCAGCCTTCAGCAGTAATTATAGCGGTAATACGGATCGGCATTGTATCACAAAGGTTCTTCAGGACCCTTTCTTCAAGGTTATCCCAAGCCTCTATTGCAGCTAAGACTAAGGCATGTTGTGTAGCGACTGTATCCTCTGCGTGAGTCAGTTCCGGGTGTAACCGATAGATCTCTGCTTTCATCAACGCCCACAGATTCTCTATAGGGTTCAAATCAGGCGAATAGGGCGGCCATATTATCAGCTGGGCCTGAAGCTCTTCTAGCAGGGCCTTGACGATACGGGCAGTGTGTACAGACGCGTTATCATGCATAAAGATATCGCCCGGCTGAAGAAACCACGGCAGTATAACAGAATAAAGATCATAGATGCCAATAGCATTGACGTTACCGACAAGAGGCACTAAGGGCGTACGAGATCCGTGACCGAAGGCAGCCCAGAACATCTGCCGTACGGCACCTTGTCTCCTAGCCTCGCTGGCATCCTGTACGCGAAGGGCTTCGCGAGGCGATAGGAAGGTCCAGATAGGTCTTACGCCCTGACCGCGGCGTAGGGTCGTTTTGATCGTGCCGAGAGGGATATCAGGGAAATGCTTCTTGATCTGTGAGTGCGTAAGCCCTTGCCTACGTAATTCACATATACGAGACCGTAATAAAGGCGATAATTCCTTGCCTCGAGGCATCGTTATGGTGTTGTGATGTGTGTTGTGGGGAAGAAATTGGCATGCAAAAGATGCAGGGAAAAACGCGCGCCTAATCGGGTTAGGGGCGGGCCAGCTACTTGTGTTTGGATTCATACTTTTTGCCCCCCACTGTACATTTGCTGCGTAGTCGAAACAATCATGATGCTGAAGGCGTAGACTTGCAGGAACGGCCCATCGCCCTTTGTTTTGGTTAACCAATCATTCTTTGGGGCTGACAGAAAGGGGATCAGTGCGGCTTTGACTCCAACGGGGGACGACGACGTGGCGTCAAACTTTGGTGTTAGTCCAAATTCACACGCCGAATACAAACCGGGTAAAGGAAAGTTCCCCTCATAAACACGCAATTACAGCGTTTTCTAACATAGATTCAGGCTCTGGGTTTACAACCTGCGCGCCATCATCAGACCCATATGTCGTCCTATCCTTCACTACGACTATGTAAAAAGATAAACATTGTATAAAACCAGTCTAATAGTGATCTCATAAAGGCAGCAAGTAGAAAGAAATAATGAAGAGGAGGCGATTGGACTTATCACATGTCTAATGTAAGCCCTTGCATTACTTATTTTAGAGCGGGTGTAGCGAATGGGAACTTAATATATGCAGGTTGTGGCGCGCTACCTTTCCTGTCAGGGTAGGTTTGTTCTGTATGGGGCCCACGGGCATATGTCATGTCCCTGGTCTCATTGGCCTGGAATCATTGTTGCTATTTCCCTCTGATAGTTCTTAGCAACACCCCCGTTGCAAAATCAACCTCGCTCAAATCATCAACTCACTCTCAAAGCGCTCATGGATATTGAATAGCTCCTTAGCCAAGACCTCAACGCATAAGATGATAACAGCTAAGAGATATCAGGTGTCTTATTGTACGTGGATCCGACGGAGGATACGAGGCTGGCAGATCAAGCTCGCCCAGAGTCAAGCTGCGAAGCGCCAGATTAGTAGTTACGTCGGTGACGACCAGCAAATCCCTGGTGTTGTATGTTTTTGCATCTTTGCTTTTTGTCTGTGCGTCCTAGGAATTTAAGTATTGCCATAGCCGATATCGAGACGTTAGGATTTACTAAGTTAACCGTGAAGCTCCTCAACCTTTCGGGAACTGCTACTCTTCAACGCTCTAGTAACATTCATCTTGGTCGCTTATACCTTTGTTTCAAAGCTTTCAGACCTTGGTTGTCTAGATGATCATTTCGACGACGTTTATGGTGGATTATATCAAGAATGTGAGATAAAGAACACAAGAATCTATCAGATCTCGAGGGCTGATCTGCCTAATTGTCACGTCTCTTATGTGGGCACGTTGCGTTGGCTACCCTCAACATCATCCCAACTCGTATGTGTGAATACAGAGTGTAAAATCCTGAGCGCTCCCTCAGCGCGCCGATAAGGCACGATGAATAACAAATGCATAGAATCGCAAATGGCATAAGTATGCTTTGTGGGAGGGAACAAGGACCATCAAAGTCACGGATGGAAGAAAAGTGAAGAACCACACATGAAGAAACCCTGAGAAACTGTAACATGTGAATATACCAACTCTCGATAAACCATCGGCCGGGTTTGTACTCTCGTCACACAAGGCTGAAACTCCGGAATCAGAAAAGAGAAGTACCACGGGAAAGGCCCATATTTATAAGCCAATTCCCTGAGAAAAAAGGAAACGGGAAGGGTATAAGTGTGATTTAGCTGAGCGTGGTCGTCAATCTCGTGGTGCCATGGACATAATGGCAACCCTTTTACTATTTGAATTTACTGGTTGATCTTCTTATTGACAGTGTTGGTGGTCTCGGCTTTCTTCCGGTGCAAGAAGGAGCTGATCCACGAGAGGGTTTCATTGCTAACGATAATGACAGTGGTTACAGCAGCCTTTCCGTGGGCGATGAGGCCTGCTTGCTCGTTCTTTTTGAGTTCCGAGTTGTAGACCTGGAAGACGTGATCCTTGCCTTCGAGACCCTTGTGGTATGGGAGGAGGGTAAGAGCCCTTGTATCTTGGTAGACCTCCTCAGTGGACTTCTTGACGACGGGGAATCGCTCGTCAATGAGGTCGAGGATCGTATCCCCCAGGGAATCGACCTTTTCGACGTACGGCGAGACGTACTGGTAGGGCTTAGAGAAGTAGGGAACGACGGGAGCAGCGAAGGTCTGGTAAGCGGCGTCGCCGAGCTTGATAGAGCGCTGGCTATATTCGTTGGACTTTAAGGTGTGGACGCCATCGCTGATAACAGGGTAGTTCAGCAGATGTTATAAGAGGGTCAGTTCAAGTTATAGAAAGAAAGCGCACTGTTTTATATACCTGGATAAAAACAGAGTACTGAGCGGCGCTTATATCGCCATTGACCTGAGGAGAAGACATGGTGATGGTTGTGGGTGATCGACCAAGAACCGGTGTAAGTGGGGATGATATGAGGTGGTAGCGTTGGAGATAGGCTCAATGGCTCAGTCAGCCAAGTCGCGGCGGGTGCCAAGTTGAGATGACGACTGAATGGCGAGCAGATAAAGTTGGATTCGAAGCCTGGTACGGTGAAATCGAAAAATGATCCTCGAGGTGAGATAACCTAAGGTAGAAGTAGACGGTGGTGGTAGTGGAGACAGAAATGGGAGGACGAGAAGAGAGAAACCGGGATGGCAGCAATTGAAGGGGTCCTGCAAAGGCTAAAAAGGAGACAAAAAGGGAGACAAGACAGTTATGAGGGGGATCAGGGAAGTACTATGAGTGTGTGTGTGTGTGTGTGTGTGTGTGTGTGCGTGCGTGGAAGAGGAGGAGGAGGAGGTATTGGTGTGGCGCCACAAGCAGACCAGGTCGACGGGCGAGCGCAAGTAGCAATTGAGAAGTCGTCCATACTCGGTGATTTACTTATCAGAGAATTCTCCATAATGTTACCTAAGAGTCTAAAACGTGTTAGGTAGGGGTATAAGTACCTCACAAACCCGCAAAGTAACCTATCTTTTGGGCCCTTGTCATCGATGTCGACATCCTAACCGGGAGGCCGGTGGTAGTTTGGGCCAAACTACCATTTAGGATTTCCGGCACGGACCAATGGCCGCGCAGGGATGAACGCGGGTGTGGATCCCAGACGCGGACAGGGGGGCCAAACTACCAGTGCCAAACTACCATTTCATACTCCAGCCAATCAGGATCAAGGGAGCATAGTTTTAAGGTTTAAGGAAAAAGCAATATGTGAGTGAGTGAGAGAGAGAGAGGGAGAAATATCTAGCAGGACGCGTCTGGAGTCTCTCTGAGCCAGCTAACTTTTTCTTCTTCTTAACAGCGAGGTAAAGAAACAAGATTCTATCATTACCCTTGTTATAATAATATGTATGCAATGCAATGCAATGCAAGGTAATATATGCTATATATATATATATATAACAGACAGACAGAGCGACGAAGGTCACAATAACAGGGACTCGGCATAGTCTAGATCAGATCACACAGCCATATGGCCCCAGAGCGCCTGACAGACTCGCCTAGCAGCAACGGGCCAGAGCGACAGAGGGATACGGCAGGAGAATCTGCTAGTCAGGCAGAAGGCACTAGATTATCATCAGGAGAGGGGTGGCTCCTGTATAATGAAGAACACCAGTCTCTGATCTGTGCCTTCCACGGCTATGCGGTCCGTAACCTGGAAGGCCACCTGAGGGACCGTCACCCAGACATCGACCATCGGGCCCGCAGCGACCTCATCCGCCGCCACAGGGGCCTGTAGCTCCAGGGACCGAAAGAGGATCGGCTTGCCCTCTATAGCCCGTCAAATCCGACCCAGCCCATCGAGGGTCTCGCTGTTCATCGGGGGTTCGCCTACACCTACATCCTTATTGTCCATCCCATTTTCAGTAAAAGAGGAAACCCCTGTCAGTATATAAGGCTGTGATTGGCCAGAGAGAGGGACCAGAGTGAGGTGAGGCAGAAAGCCTCTTTCAGTCAAAGTGGGAAACCCCTGTAGGGCTAGAAGAAGTACCAGCGGCAGCATACCATGCGGGGTAAGCGACATAGCGTCGACAGGGGTAAGGAAAGAGTGAAGTGAAAGAGAATTTTATGAAAGAGGCGAAGATAATTGGCAAAGAAAAAATAGCCAACAGCAGAAAAAGAAAATTTAATAGGAGAGGAGATTTTTCTAAAAAAAAATATACCTAAGAAATAGTAAAAGAAAATAGGAAAATAGCTAATAAAAGTAAAAAGAAAAAAAAAAAAGAAAAAAGGGATAGAAAGAGATAAAAAGATAAAGAGAGGTATTATATAGCGCAATAGAGCTAGCTGGCCTAAAACCCTTTGTATTACCGACCGGTTTAGGCAGTTTCTAAAGCTCTCGGGGGAAAGAGAAAAAAACCTCGGTCTATTGACGTTTTTAGTTCTAATCAAAACCCTATCGAAGGCTTAAAAATGGCTTGCTTAACTGGCTGCAGCAACAACAGCCCTTTCGATAAAGTAAGCAAGGCAGACCTCGATAAATGCTACGCCGTGCACAGGGGCTTAATAGCGGGTAGCTGACCACGTAGCTAATGCACAGAGGCATCGGGCGTGCAATGGCACCTGCCACAAAATAACAAGTGTAGGTGAGCAATTCGAAAACAGGGGCATGAATAGGCAATCATTAGCTGTCATGCGTTCTACGGTTGTGAGGTGACAGGCTTATCTGCCCACCATGTCAGCATCAAGTCGTCGTTGGGCATACCAGCACGCTCTGCAGAGGTCGCTAAGTCCTGACCAGATGATATATATTGCTGATTTGCCCTTAAAGAAGAAAACCTCTTGCTGTATTGCAGGTGTTGGCTATAACCGAGCTTCCGTTACTTTATATATGGCGAAAGATAAGGTGGATAAAACCGGCAAGATATGGCAGTTTTTTAACTTAGATTGCTCAAAGTTATTAAACTATTACTGCCTAGAATTTGAAGCTGCAGCGATGTTAATTCAGCTATGCACTTTGCTTGCCGTATTGCGCATTGCCTCTGTCGAGCTGAGGTGGCTACCTGCAAGTTTGTAGGGGCATCCCACTAATTGTCATACTCGAAGGAGGCCCGAGCGCTGATCGTTGACCAAATGACCTTCTTTATGTTTTAAGCGACATAATCTGACGTGGCATAGGGTCCGGGGAAGGGAGGTGATTCCGTCGTTACAGCCTCAGACTAGCTAAGTGGGGCTCTGATCACAACAGCGTGTCTGCGATTACTATAAAAAGATATTTAGTTTAGTTAGTTACTTTAAAGCTATTAGTTAGGTAGTAGCTAAGTAGGAAATACTTATTCTATGTAATTCTATACAGCTAGATAATAACTTAGCCCAAACCGCCTGTAAATAACACCTAGATATAGTCGTCAGATTATACTAAGAAAACCAACTCTACTATAACTAATATTGTCATTGACTACTATACCTTAAGCTAAAACAAAATTCTCTATCCTGCCAGCAGTCTTGCCTGATATTGACTCACCATGCATTAATCCAAAGGCGTAGCATTCACCGAGAAGTTGGAAACTCCCATCTTCATTACCACGGAGGGCAAAGGGAACACGCGCTCCGGCAAGGACATAGATTGAGAGGTCAGGCTATCTCGGACTTTGTCTATATGGATGGTAGAGCCCTAGGCTCAAGTACTTATATAATGCCTCCTCTGCTTGAATATACTTGAAGACAGCTTTCTGATTCCTGTTTCCCTTGATGGTCAGGCCTCCACGATGAACAGAGCAGGTTCGCTCGCATAGTTAAAGGTATGCATTATCTATGTTATTTTCTTAATATATTATAAAGGAAAAGCCCTTTTCGGCGTTCTTAAGGTTATCCTTTAGTCGGCTTAAGCCGATAAAGTGACCCTATCTAAATATTAATTCTTCTCTAAGCCTATCTGTTTGCTGAATAATGTGTTTACTTAGGAGTCGAAATTCAGCTATAATAATATGAAATAGATCTCCGCAATGCATAGTCTGGCTATCTTTACTCTAATGCAGTAGGAACGCTGGCGACTCCGATCGTGCTATGACTCGGCCATAGCTGCGAAGACTGATTATTTCTTTAAAAGCCGACTAGGACCCTATTACCATGTATTTATTTCTTATGATTTCGAGCCTTTCTAATTGTTTTGTCCGTGGATGCTGCGATAGCTCTAGAGTAGGGTATTCACGAAGGGGGAGCACTATGTTAAGGAATAATATGCGCTAAATATACAATAAGCCTGAGAGGTAAGGCGTATATAACTTTGCTGGAAGGAATATCCCTAAAGATGAAGAGAATCCTAGGATTCTACTGAAGAAGACTAGCAGAGTAGAACTAGGTTAGCCATCAGTTACTTGTTTAGTGTATAGCGATAGGCTTAGACTGAATACTAGTTCTATAAGCTCTTGTAATACTTGTTTATCTCCCCTTGGTTTCTTATTTCTAGTATGCTGTATAACTTGGCTCTTATTGCTTTAGTACTTGTAATCTTCTTTAGAACTTTCTATAATATTCTCCTTGTTATTATCTTTATATTTATTCTTAGAGTAATTATATAAAAGATATTACTATATAAATTAACTTAAGGAGCTATTTTATTTTTTAGGTAAAGATAGCTATATATAAGGTAATTAAGTATTAAGATTAGATAGTAATTTATAGTTTTATATTACCTTAATAAACCTAAATTACTTTCTCTTAAACTAAATACCTATAAGCCTATCTAAAGTATATAGGCTTATATAATATAATTGCAAAATAAGCAGAAGATAGTATTTAAAAAGTATATAATACTTTCTATTACTTAAGGGGTATTATATAAGGATAAAGGGTTTTAGGTAGCCTACTAAAGTATATATACTCCTAAGCTAATAGAGGATACTTCTACTTATTTTATAAGTAGTATTCTTATATTAATCCAAAAGTATATCTAATACTTTAAGAATAGCTATAATCTTCTGTTTATCTTCTATAGTATTAAAAATATCTTTATGTAAACTATTAGTCCCTTAATAACTAAGAAGATAAGGCCTAGCGCCTTAAGAGAATAATACTGCTGCAAGGACAACTAGTATATCTTAACTTCTCCTATAATATATCTTATCCTAACCTATCCTTTTAATCTATAATATTTACTCTTTAAATCTAAGAAGGTCTCCTTAGCTATTTATTTTAATACCTCCTAATTCTATATAGGTTAATATATTTTTACTAAGCTTTAAAAGTCATTCTTACTCTTTTATAGATATGAGATAAGCTTAGATACCATTACTAGTCAGTAAGACCGCCATGACTAATAATCCAATACCTTCGAGACTGGTTTAACCCTGCTATCTATGCCTATAGCCAGGCCTTATTGTAAAACTTATCTAGCTCCTGCTTTTCGGGAGACTTCCCTTAGAAATACTAAGCTAAAATATAGCACATTAGGGATAAGAATTTAGTGGTATGGAGTAGGTATTTCCGGCAGGCATACCCCTCGTAGATATGCAAGTCAGGATATTCTAAGCAGCCGTCTTTAGGGAGCAGCATAGCACTAGGATTACCCAGATATAACTAGCCTAGACCTTTAAGGAATTCGGTTAAACCCTTGCGCTTATCGTATCTAACATAGTGCTTTACTCTCAGGTGCGTAGTAATAGCAGACCCTTTTACGGAAAGTGCATATCAACAGGTCGACCGGCAGCAAATTAACACCTTTGCATCTGGGTCGATGCGAAGAGTAAGTTGGTTGAGAATATTAAATCTAGTCGTTGCAAAACTTATCATCGAGCTCTAATTTGAATATATTTCTAAGGCCTTATAGAAAGAGGGTTTAAAAGAAACGAAAGGGGCGAGGGTAACCTAGGATGAGGCAATTGCAAATACGTATTAAATGTTCTTTAAAACTTCAGCTTGGTCAGGAAGGAAAGGCAAGTCAGCGTTATCTAATAATAGAGAAATAATAGGGGTTCCACCGTAGCTCCGCGAACCCTAAAAGCGTGCATGGACGAAAAGAATATATTACGATATAACTCTGGGGAAATTAGAGAGACGTCTAGCATGCACGGACCAGAACATGTGTATTGCGTTGCAATGTTCGCGGCAATCATTGTAGTAGGGTTAAAAACAGTGTCACGCCTGCTTATCTGTCCTACTCGTTTATCATGTATGTTATAAGAGTATTTACTAAAATTCTCTCTCTTTATTACTACTTCTCTATACCTCTCCACTCAGTCCTTTATACTATAGTATAGTTAGATAGAAGCAACTGGGCAAAGATAGCTTAGATAGTTTAATACTAACCCTATCCCAACCCTGACTTAATACCCTCCTAACATGCAATCTGCGATATTAGATAAGATTTAAAAAAGTAGCCTTTAACGAGCCGTCTGGGTTAGAAGCAAGCTCACGGAGAATATTGCCTTCCATCATATCGTGCACATAACACTCCCTAACCACTAAGTAGTCATTTCCCTTCGGTCTCAGCAAGAAAGGAACCTCAGCACCGAACAACACACACAGTTGGTCATCATCCTCCATATCAACAGGCCCAATGCCGAAGCGACCTGATTTGGTTACGAACATTCTATAGCCCCTCGTACACAGGTGCTACAGCTCTGACATATCGACGTGCATCTCCGGCCTTTGCGACAACCTCGAGATAGTCCAACTGCATGACATCACCTTTTCCAGACCCAAGGACTCTGTCAAGTGCCATGAGTTCTCCTGTAACCCAATCCAGACTGCCAGAGAGCAATGCGGCTGCAAAGTCGGCAAGGTGAGAGTTCACGTCATTCACCACACAGCCTCTTCCTTCGCCCCCGCACGTCAGGGTGATAGCATAATCTTGCCAAGCTTTCTCACACCATCTAGGCCTACTCAAAAAGGCCCAGCGTCGGTCCGCAACCGGCCGTTCGAGGCACCCCAAGTTCATACCCGACCACCTACCCCCCATATGAGTGTCAATTCGATCGACGATCACACCTTCAAGCGAGAGGTGGGTTGTCTGGCCAGTCTGGTAGACCTTCATTGGGTTGTCCACTCCGCATCAAAACTGTTGATGTGACTCTGTGGGAAGTATTGTCCAGACTCGGGGTTTATGCCAGCTTGGAATCCACCATGGGCCTGAACATTTATATTCTCCGAATGTCCCCGCGCTTGAAAGAAACCTAAGGGGTGACTCAGACTCTAGCATCAACCATGCTACGTCCTCATAGATCCTTCCGTACTAGTTTCCGAGCTGTAGTCAGGAGTGACCCTTTCCGTTATCGAATCTGTGGTCTGAAGCCCAAGCAGGCCATAAACTTTGTCTCTTGGCTCTTTGCAGTGAAATTGCCGAGTAACCTGTAGCAGTTGAGCGAATGAAAGCCTGAGACGTTGAAAAGGGATTTATGACTCGGAAAGTCGATACATGAGATAAGCGTTAGATACGCCGGTCGGGATTGTTTCACGCTCTAAGCCATCTGGTGTAAGCATTGGGTTGTTCACAATAAGGGCTGCGGCGATTCCAATCCAGTTCCATGAGATCTGGTAGGACCCGAATTGTACAACAGCGTGCCTGGCGAGAACAGATTCCTGGATAACCCAAACACGGGAAAACCATCGCCTTTCAAAAAGCCACAATAATGTGGAGCGAGTAAGACGACCTTGCTCGGCGGATTCCCTGTCCTGGGAGCTGATTCTAATATCACTGTCATTCTTAGAATGTCGCGATGTAGAGTACCCATCCGCCGAGACTTTGGAGTACGTTGCCTTGGTATCTTTGCTGCCGCTCTTAGCCAACCATTCATTGACAAGTGAGCATGTCCTGGAAAAAGCCTCTGCGAACGACGAAAGGGAGGACGCAAGTAGCGTTTGACTGCCGAAACAGTAGTCTTCGTCCTCACCAAGCCATATCACGACCTGGAAAGCCCCGCTGAATATCTGGCCCATCATTCTAACTTGCTCTCCTCGCTCTTTGATATCATCCTGATTGATACAGATCGCATCGGCCCATACCAGTCTAGGGACATCGCTTCGTCGTAGTGCCCGTAAAGCAGCATCCAAGTTACCGGAAATACTGAGCATGAAGGTTATGCCATTTGCCGTGATTTCAACCTCTAAGAGCCTGCTGGACCGGCCATCCCCCAAGTATAAGATAGGACTTCGAATGCTATCCTTTTTCTCTCCAGACTGCACACATGAAGTTTGCATCGAAGAGTACGCCCGACGCCTGGAAGAATCTCCAGAAGCCGAATCTTGTCACCCGCAGGCAGGCAGTGATAGATTCCAGCGCTTCGCCCGTTTCGGAGAGATAACCCGTTTCGGAGTGATGAATCAGTATCCAGCATGAAAGTTTGTATTGGTGGCCATTGATTATCGAGAATCAATTCTAAACATGTTTCACATATTAGTTTGTCCCTTGAAACATTGCAGACTATAACCGCACTACTACGTAACTTGAATGAACGAATAAACTAACCTGTATTCCAATTCTTCAGGGGGTCCAGAACTAAGAGTTCTTGTGGGGCATAAGTACGCGATTTCAATGTAAATGTATTACCATTAAGTTGTCCCAGTCCAACTCCAAAACTAGGCCTCAGCGCTTGCGAAAGCCTCGCATTTGAGCAGTAATTCTCGACATGGCAATCATCGGATGTAGGCTCCGTTGGTGCGTGTGGGGGCGACATTGAGAGCAAAAAAGCAAAATTATGGCGTGCGCTTGGATAAATATTGAATGGAACGGGTAAACTGGAGAGGGATTCCAGAATAAATATAAGTGTAATTGCCAAAAGACTTTGGAAACCTAGTGCTGATATCAACACAGCCACAGCCACAGCCACCCTAATGCGATTCCACCACTAGATTTGTACAGCCATCCACAATACCAATAACTATTAGGCTGCAAGGTCGACCTGCATTGTTAGTTTGCCACAAATGTCACTGCATACTCACTGGCCTTGTGTGTCAGCTACGTGGTCAGTTGACTAGCATTAACCCCCTGTGCCCGGACTAACATGTGTCGAAGTCTGCCTTGTTCACCCCAGCAAAAGGGCTGTATGTGGCTGCAGCCGGTCAGGCTGGCCTCTTTCAAGCCTCCGATAGGG
>NC_030987.1:5215489-5221605 GCF_000149955.1 Fusarium oxysporum f. sp. lycopersici 4287 | reverse complement strand
TCTTTTAATTTGCTGACTTGAGGCTTAAGTGATAGCTCATCAGATAGATGAACTTTGTTCGTTCGCTGATCTTCGATTGTAATCTGAAAAAGGCAGTACCGAGAGTTTATTCGGACTATCAATCTATAGCTTGCATCTCAAATCATAGCGTGATAGGCGACTTTATGGTCTTGATAGCATAATGCTATGCCTTGACATACCCGTTCCCCGCTGCGTCCAGAAACTCATCTTTGAGCCACCGGTTTGCTTGTCAACTTTGCAGGACATCAAAGCCGTGAATCTCATCAGGAAGTTCGGCGACGAATTTGGACGACGAAGAGACGAAATCGACCAGGCATGCAGTCTCGCATCTGGCCTATCCGACGTGGTCATACTTCTGGAGCGACCGCATGAATCGCAAACTTACCACGGAACCTTTGGCGAGTTTGTGAAGCGATGCAAGACGCTGAAGAGCGTTGATGAACTTATCAGATTCAGCTCCAAGGGAGCTCGGAGTATTCATACTGTCACTGTCCTTGATGCATTGTGCTTCAAACCCCAGGATTCAACACCCAGTCATGAGATAGTATCACTCTGTGCCACAAAAGTAAAGCTAGCTGCGCAGGTTGCAATGAAAGAACAAAGTAGCCAATGAGGAAGTTTCACCACGCATTTTTAATCAGAAAATGTGCAAGAACTTGCAAAACACTGTCCCTTTTTCAGTAAAAGAGGAACTAGCAGGGGTGCAAGCCAATGAGCAGTTGTAAATTTCCTCTTTCAGTGAAATTGGGACGAATAATAAGGATGTAGTGAAAGTGGTTTATAGTCACTGGCCTTTTGATGGCACGAGCTTTTAAAGATCGTTGGACGAAACCTCGAATTGAAATTACAGCAAAGAGAGTAGACGATGTAAAAAAGCTGAAGTACGCGTTTAAGCGTGTAAACACGCGTAAGTAATGCGCCGGCAGACTCTCGATCGAAATGAGAAAACATAAGTCACCATAGTATGGTCATATGGGAATAGACAGGAGATAAACAAACACGTGACAAATAAACAGGGGTAGGCGACAATTAAGGGTACACGACAATTAGGAATAGAAGAGTAGGGCTTTGAGGTCTGACTTACCTACCCTATACCCATCTGCCGCTGGCACTTAACCCAAGCCACCATTTTCACCTCACTTACCTTCCCTATACCTCTGCTTATTTCTACCAAGTCTAACCTGCCTACCCTATACTCAACTCAGAACCGCATAAAACTTACAACCTTAGAAGTGTAAGGGACAGCTGCCACGGGTCAAAAGGAGGATTCAACCTTACGCCCTCTTGTCTAGAAGTTGAGATCTAGCTGAAGAAGACGGCCGAGTTACAAGGGTTAACTAGTAGTACAAGGACTTGTAGCTTACCCCGCCGGCAACCACACCAGTGTCTATAACTAAGAGATATGCGTTGGGCCAGCCCAGAGGCCGGCCGCCAGGTAGGTGTGCTGCCAACTGCCTAGCATATAAGCCCAAATCCTCCGGCAGGCGCCAGAGAGCAAGCAGTGTTACGCAGCATGGCATCACACGCCCAATAGCTGTCTGGAAGTTGAGATCCAGCCGAGCCTAGACGAGGACCCATGCCAGCGCCTTATACACCGCTCAGGTACAGGGAGTATAAATCACCTAGGCAGCTAGCAGCAATCTGACCTGCATATGGAATAAGTAAGAAGGGAGCACCCAGACTAACAATAATAATTCACCGATGCCATAGAACAGAGAGTAAAGAAAGGCATTTATGTTATGTTATGTTATGTTATGTTATGTTATGTTATGTATATTTTTCGTCCGGGGGGCCGTAGGCCCCGAAAGTCCCCTAATGGGGCACAGGACGTGCTGGGCTAGGGAAAATCGGATCTATCTAAACGCTAAGTACAGAAAGCCATTGGTTACGGGGGATTATCATTCGCGACGCGAAATTAGACACCCCCCTTGAAATCCAATTTCTACGAACGCGTCGACAGATTACACACTATCCAGCATATCATCGGCACAAATGGCGCATCGTACCGAGCCTGTTACCCGTCAGCGGGATGACCAGGCGTGGCTGCAAAATTGCAGCCGTTCATCAGTCCTGATGTCAGAGAAGCTGAGATCAGCTTGTGCACGCGGCAGCTCGGGACTGCCTCAAATGTTCTCGGCCAGATGAAGGGCGCAGCAACGCCCTTCACCCGGCCATGAATATGTATGAGAGAGAAAGGTGACAAAGGAAATGTGAAAGGATAAAGAGGGAAGGAGAGTTGCGAGTGCCTCTCGGGTCGCGGTCGCCTAATAGCGAGGACAAATCTTTCCAAAGAACGCGCTGTTCTTGGACAAGTCGACAAATTTGGTGAAGTCTCTTCCCATTGTAAGGTTGACCGCTGCATTCGGTGAGGGTGCGAGCCTCATCCGATGGCGCGGTGGCACCTTTCTGCAGTAGAAGATGTGATCCGGTGCTTTGCGTCGGCCGCATGAGCAGACTAGGCGTGCATCGTCGTGGTCGAACCTCTCGTGGTATGCAGCGAAGTCTCCATGGAGGGATCTCGCTGCCAGCAGATGGTGCAAGGCTACACGCGGGAGTGATAGCTCCGGCGGGCAGCCTATAGTCGCCTTGAGATTGAGTCTCTTGTACTGCTCAGGAGCGGAAGCGGACCACCATGCCTTGAATGTGTCCTTCGGTTTTTGTCTTGCGATCCTTCGTAGGTAAGCCAACGTTGAGCGAGCACCTTCGGGCTCAGGGAGTGATGATGCTGCTTTTGCCAGTTTGTCGGCCTGTTCGTTGCCAGGGATGTCAGTGTGTCCTGGTACCCAACGGACCTGGACGGCTCCATGCGATGTCACCAGAGCCTGGAACTCGAGAAAGATGTGTTGAGAGGAGTCGGATGGTGTGCCTTGCAGGCACGTGGCGGCCGCCAGGTTATCTAGGCAGATGAAAATGTTTTGTGTTGCTGATTCTCGCAGGTTTAGGGCAGCCTTGAGGCCCTCCAACGCCCCGGTAGCTTCAGCGTCGAAGACCTCAGCAGGTCCAAGGCGATCCGATCCATCAAAGATGGGCAAGTCGTCCTGGTGAATGGTGAAGCCGTAGCTTGCAACCCCTTTCTCGGACAGAGAGCCGTCCGAGTAGACGACCAAGGTGAGCGGGTCGAGTGACTTGACCCAGCGGAGGAAAGCCTCAGCTGTCTTCTCTTTCGATGCAGTCTGTAGTGGTGGTATCTGTTCTTGTTGGAAGCGTTTCTGGATGAGCTTGGGACGCGCGCACTGCCCGAGAAGCTCGTCTGTGCGTCGGAGACGTGTTCTAAAGCTGCTTTCTGCTTGTGCTTGGTATTTGCGCTTGATGAGATCATGGTAAGTAGGCTGACGCGGTGGCGCCGCTCTTCTCACAAGAGGATGGGTGTCGTCGAGTGATTTGAGTCGTGCGGAGAACCTGAGTCGTCTGGCTTCGAGCAGTTGATCGACTGGTGGTATCCCACTTTCTCTGTGCAAGATGGTGATGGGTGTCGTTTTCCAGACGGGCACTATAGCTCTCATGGATTGATTCAAGGCTTTGTTCATTCTCTGTATGAGATGCTGGTTACTAGACGGTGTGTCTTTGTTGGGCTGGCTCCACCGCGGCCTGTTGGTGCCCGGGTACCACGCTTCAGATCCGTGGAGTAGCACCGGCTCAACACAAGCTCTGACGGCACCTCGCACGGCACTCGGAAGAGGGCCATGTATTGTGTTGGTGAGTCCTCGCAAGTGGTAGGCGACGGCCTTTGCCTTCGCCGCCCACTTCTCGACGTGGACGCGGAATGATAGTCTGCTGTCGAGCCAAATGCCAAGCCAGCGCAGAGCTAGCTCGGGGTGTTTCTCGACATCGCCGTGACGTACTGCCGGCGCGGTGCTGAGCTTACTGCGGGAGAAGTGCATTACTTCGGTCTTCTTTGGGTCGAAGGAGACGCCGTTTGCCGCGCCCCAACGCACCATCTCTGCGATGGAGCTGGATGCCATGGCAGTAGTCTCATCTACTGTGTCGCCTATAGACAGGATGGCAGTGTCATCTGCATAGCCGAAGCGACCCCAGGGATTGCCTAGTCGATAGATTGGCTCAGTATAGAGTAGGAAGAGTATCGGCGATACCGGCGATCCCTGAGGGAGCCCGCACGGAAGGGGAGAAGAGGGCCGTGACGGTATCCTTGGTACCTGACACGCGCAGACCGGCCGCTCATGAAGGAGCCGGCCCAACGAGCCAAATAGTCAGGCCAGCCTTGCTCACGAAGGCGCAGGACGAGCCTGTTGCGCATGACAGTGTCAAAAGCACCTTGGACATCCATTGTGACTAGAGTCGCCACCTTCTTGCGTGCAAATGCTTCTTCGATATCATGGATCAGAGCTGTCACCAGGTCTGTCGCAGACCTCTTGGGAAGCGCTCCAGCTTGTTGCGGGTGAAGGACGCTGTAGTAAACGGCTGCCCAGGCTAGGCGGCGTGCAATCAGTCGCTCTAGTCCCTTGCCAAGGCAGGAGAGCAGCGAGATAGGCCGCCATGCCCGTGGCTCAGTGAGGTCTCTTCGCCCCGGTTTCGCGATCATGACCACCTCCGCCTCCTTGAATGGTTTCGGATGATGGCCTGCGGAAAGGCATCCTTCGAACAAGCGGCGGACATGTGTTCCGATGATGTGCCATACGGCTTGGAGAAGATTGACGGTGATGTTATCTGACCCTGGCGATGTATTGCCTGTCTGGATGGTCGCACACTGCGCCTCATCTAGCGAGACCCTGGGCGAGAAAGGAATCAACCTAGAAGGAGATACTGGTGTCCAAGCGTTTGCGATGTCGTCCTCCGCAGTTCTTCGTTCCAGCGTAGCCTGTCGGAGTGCGTTGGCTTTGTCCATCTGGCTTTCGTACACGACGTTGTCAACCTGCAAGGGCGGGGGCTGAAAGGCTCCAGGGGATTTCAACCATCGGACAGCTTTGAAAACAGCGCTACTGCTGGAGAAGTTGTCGATGAGGTTCCGCCAATACTGCCTCTTAGCCCGACGGACCACACGATGAAAGTCTCTTTTGGCGATCTGAACGTCCTGGTTGAAGCCGCAGGGGTAGCTTCTTCTGATGGCCCGGAAAGCAGCCGCAGCGCAGGCGCACTCCTCCGTCCACCAGGGGGCTGGGCGTCCGCCTTTCCGCGCGGGCCGGCCAGCTGCTTTCGCTGCTGATGTTAGTAGACTTACAAGTGAAGACGCGAGCTCGTCCAGCTCCGCAGGGGTCGAATCTGTGAGGGGGATTTCCGTGGCTCCCAGTTCTACAATCTCGACGAATCGTTTAAGCTCGTCTTCCGTCTCAACTCGGATCTTGGCCGGTTGTACCGGAGTCGATCTGATGTCAAGGAAGGTCAAGCTGAGCGTGAAGTGGTCGGAGCTAGTGGCGAGATGGTCCTCGACGGTAGCTTCGGCCAGTGGCATATTGGTGAAGGCCAGATCAATCGTGTTGCCGTGTGGATTTGTCGGGATATCTAGAGTGTTGAGAAGGTTGAGGTCATTCTCTGACGCCCATCCTGCTACCTCATGGCCGCGGTTCGTCGCTTGGCCCGTCTGCCAACTACGATGCCTGGCATTGAAATCGCCAGCAACGAGGCAGCGCTCCGGAACAGGCCAGCGAAGCAGCGTGTTTAGGGAATCCCTCTCGTCGTTCTGGCGATAGAAGTTGACGATCGTCATGCCATTGATCGTGAGCCAGAGAATATCGCGAGTTTGAAAGGGCCGGATCTGGTCGGCGAGAAATCTTGGGTCTCGCCTGACATATGTCATCACTCTAGGCCGAGTGTCGTTGCTGTTCCACATGTCGACTGGTGTGAATGTGTCGTATGCCGGGTGAGTTTTGGTCAGAAAGCGGGTCTCTGTATGAGTCGTCCACGGCTCCTGCAGGAGTACAATGTCATATCGTTCCGAGTCGGCCAGCGCCAGGGCGCAGTCGTGGGCCGGGGGGATCTTGCCGACGTTGGCCTGAAAGATCCTGAGCGGCTTCTTGTCGTTCCTTCGTGTCTGCGAGTGTCTATTCCTAGTCATGAGGACGAGTGATGAGAACTATTCGGCGCTTTCGCGGTGAGACCCAGGCCTGGGATGCTCAGGCTCCTCCTCTGCTTCGTAAGTG
>NC_030987.1:5213410-5214780 GCF_000149955.1 Fusarium oxysporum f. sp. lycopersici 4287 | reverse complement strand
TCGGTCAGTCTTTTGGGAAAGTCTGAGACCACATAGGTGGACCATTCTTTGTCCGTTTCTACTGCTATAGGTATGCAGTTCCGCGGCCCATTCAGCCTGCTTTTCTACAAGAAAGGTCGCGTGTTGCCGAGTCGGCAGCCAAGACGGCCCATCCAGACCGGACCTGGAACACCTGTCGGATCTTGTCTGAGACGGCGCCGAGTTTCTCCCGGATTAAGGTCCCGGATGGCATAGCCACTGTGGGCCCTGGCCGGGGCTCCGGCTTCTAGACGGATGAAGACACGGAGATCTTGTCGGAGTGGGGCGATGGTCGGCTGTTGCCCTTGGCGATGAGGTGGGTCGGATTGTCGGTGCTGCTGTTGTTGCTGACGGTGTTGCTGATGGTGGCGGTGGGCTGGGCGAATGTGGGCAGCGGGAAGCGAGATGGCGGCGACGCTGCTGTAGCTGGGCTTGGGGGTCGTAGGTCCGGAGCCGGAGAGCTCTCGTTTCCAGATGCCGAGGAAGCTGTCAGCAAGTTGTCTAGCGAAACGGCGTTGCGGTCCGGTAGCGAATTGCTGAGCCGCTTCTTCAAACTTGGCGCAGAAGGTTTGAAAGACCATCAGCTTGGCGTTGTACTCTTCCGCGTGTTCTCGCGCGAGATCATTGGCCGACTCGATAATAGAGATTGGTTGTTGTTCAGAGATCGATGGTGAGTTGGCACGCGCAGCGTCTTCCGTAGCTGCAGCAGCGGTGGCGGCGATAAGTGGTGAGGATGGAGTCTGGGCCATCTGCCTGGGAACGGGTAAAACACCAATGGTGCCATTCACGGTCGCAGGGCTATTCTGCAAGAGAGCTGCACGGGCTCCTCGATTCAGATTAGCGGGAGTGTGGATCCCTAAATCGAAGGGGTCTGGGGCAGCGGGCGGGCTCGTCGAAAACGAGGCCATCGCCGCGGCTTGCGACTGCGCAAAGCGCAGGTTGAGTCGTTTGTTGTGCACTTGTTAAGGATTTAGGTGTAGACAGGGCCACTTTCTTAACACTTGTATGCCAAGAAAGTGTGATGACAAAGGAAGGTGAAAGAAAGGCATTTTATTATACTAGCTATGATCTCTAGGGTAGGGGGTAGAGGGGGGCTCAGGGGGTAGAGGGGGGTATAACCCATAACCACTAGCTCATAAGCATAAAGGGACAGCGCACACAGAGGGGGGTGCTACGAGAGCCCTAGATACCCCATAGACTACAATATGCAGCAGCTGCTGCATAGAAGCCCTGATAGTAATTCTTTTACACACGATCAGGGCAGTAATACGGTATAGCGCTTGCACCTCACTTCAGTCCCCTTCACGGAAGAGCCACTGTGCCCGTTTTCCGCTACTAACACTAGCTTGAGA
>NC_030987.1:5209927-5213310 GCF_000149955.1 Fusarium oxysporum f. sp. lycopersici 4287 | reverse complement strand
TATATCCTGCACCTTATCGCTTAGCGGGGGATCCACTGCACGATAAATAAGCCCACTTTGGTTTATTCATGTTTACTTTAAAGCTCTCTATCAACGCTTGTTGGAGAGGCCGAGGCGCTGATGCGAGAGGAATAAGTATTCGTTCTTCTCTGGTTTAACCCTATTTGTCAAAGCTGCACTAAGACCGTAGCCCCATCGTAAGGTTAGGTCTTGCACAATTGCCCTGATAACATATGAGCCCACCCCCCGGAAGCCTCTATCACCAGTACTAGTATGTGGGCACAGAACCAAGATCATTTCCCCCAGATCCCCAACCAGCCAGCCAGCCAACCCCGTCGGCAGTCTAAGCAGCCGCAACAAGCAAAAAGGATAGGCCACAGCCGCCTCAGATACAATACAGGAGTAAAGAATTATCCACGTAGAACCAGAGGCGGCTCTAAGTAGATTTGGTTGCTAGACTTGCCCCGTGCCCTCTATAGCCATCAGCTCGCCTCCGCCAATAGTATCAGAGCCTTAGTACTACCAGCTCGTTCAAAAGAGGCACTATAGCATCAAAAACCATTGCGGTCAGATCCTCTATAGTGTATGGTCCCCTTGTTGCCCTATTAACGTACTTCTAACTGGTATACACCAGTTGTACGGGCCCATCTGTCTATTCGCATAACCCTAAAAGGTCTGTTAGGTCTAGCTATGATGACAGGTATCCTCTGTACGGCCTCACGCCGGAGCGTGGGCTTTCGGGAGGAACGCTTGCTATACTACGCCGCTGCCGAGGCCGGAGCCTACTAGGTTGTACAAAGTAGCACGTTTAAGAACTAGATAGAACCCTGGACTATGCGGCATGCCACAATAGCCTAGGTATTAAACCAGAGCTAAGCCCTTATCTGCAAAGCGAATTACAAGATCAGGTACAAGAGGTGGCTCCTCCGGTTGACCCGTGCCTTTTCAGACCCGGCCGGATTCGCCTTCCTCATATACCCTCCGAGACCGTTTTAGTGGCCCGCACGCCAGAGCTGCCTCGTGTGCCACTTTTTATTTTCCGCAATATTCATTTATATGGGCAGACAAAAAAATCAACTCACGGCCACCAAACCACAAAACCATTTTGCACGCATTTTTCCAAAAGTTGCTACATAGGTTATTTCGACCAAGGGAGATCGAATGGTGGTGGTCTCGTCCTCATACAACGTCTGTGGCAGGCGTGAGAAGCGTTTGAAGTTTGGTATAGGGTAGGTAGGACTTTTGCAGCTCAGCAGGTCCGGCAGGTGGCATGAGTCAGCTCCAGAAGGTCTAGCGAGCTGCAGTGGATGTGACTGCAGGAAGGTCAGCTGTCGGTGATTCAGAAGGCAGCTGCGGTGAATCATGGGGTCACCCCACGGTGAATCAGAAAGCTGCTGCAGTGATGTAGAAGGTCAACCTACAGTGATTTAGAAGGTTATCTTACAGTGAGTCTGGAACCCTTTGCTTCTTCCAAGCTGCAAGCCTCGCCCTTCTCCACCTCTCCTTATTCAGCTTGACATTGCAACGGATGTTGGCTAGGATTCCTCTGATTGATGTTATGTATATATCTACTTAGACGGTTATGTTGCAGTGATTCAGAAGGTCATCTCGCAGTGAATCATAGGGTCATCTCACAGTGAATCAGAAGGCGGCTGCAGTGATTCAGTGATTATCTCGCAGCTCGAGAGCGAGACCACTACAAGGAGAAGCCCAGTGAATCAGGAGGCGGCTACAGTGAATTAAGAGGTCATCCCACAGTGAATCAGAAGCTTAACCTAGTACAGTGATTCAGAAGGAGCGATTGCTCTGATATGCATTCAAAAGAGCCAAGCCCCGCATATGTGGACAAGCGGCAAAGAAGGCGATTGAGGCCATGGAACTTCACCGCCAATGCCAAGATCACATAAGCCCAAGTAGTCATCCGTTTTACGCCAGAATCAATGGAAGAGGCCAGGAAAATAACCCTGAGTTTTATTATTATCCTTACCTATAAGGCCAACCTGCAGTAAATCATAGGCTTATCCTGTGGCGATTCGGACGGCGCATCTCGTAGTAAATCAGAAGGCGGCTGCAGTGAATCACAGGGTTATCCCGCAGTGAATCAGATAGAAAGCTGCTGTAATGGACCCTGCCTGATAAAGCCGAGGCTCTGATGCCCATCTCGAGCATTCATCTTTCCACGCGCCATTGGCTGTTCGCAGGCTAATAAAACAACAAAGCCACAGTCAGTAAGATAAGAGCTTTTAGGAGCAAATGTATCTGTTATATTTCATATCAATCCACCACCTACTCTTCCACAATCCAATACTGAACGCTACTACCCTTCACAAATCTCTGAAGAATTACATGTTTCCACCCTTTCACGCCAGATTTCCTATCTTGAGGCTTGCAGCGGCTACAATGGTGCCTGAGGTTTGACTTATCGATAGATAAAAATTCACAGTAGTCACAGCTAAATCCACCGAGCTTTGGGAGTTGCGGGATAGCCTTACTACCATTGGCAGGAAGTGGTACCTTGGTTGGATCTTGAAATCCTTGCTTATCGCAAAAAGACAGCACCGCCTTGAGCTTATCCCCCGTGTACTTGTGTATATTTCGAAAGTGGGTTTCGATGCCTCTGCCAGGTCGAACAGCCTGTCTACAAAGAAGGCAAATCAAAATCCGAGGCTCATCAAGCACATAGAAAACTCCGTTCGTCAATCCCAAACCGTTCCCGGTGTAAGAGATCGGCCGTGCGCCGGATATAGACAAGGTATTTGAAAAGAACGTGGCCTAGTCTGACCGAGAGGAACCGAGCCACATAGAACTCACGATTTGTCAGGCGCTTTGCCTTGTGATGACGGATGACGTATGCCACGTAACCTCCCCATACATATATCCCACCGCTTGTGCTCAAACCATTCTCGTACTCGAGGCTGAGTAACTTTTGGATCCGTGGTGTTTGACCGCATGCAGTGTAAAGCCCACCAGCAAGCTGCTCTTCCATTTCGGTGACTTGTTTCAAGTATGCTGCAACAGAATGCCATCTCCAAACGCCATCTTTGGCCAATCCATCCTTGCCTGCAGTATAGGCTCGAAGTAGCAATTCCAGATATGCTGAGTCAAGTACGTTTTCGGGATGCTTGACAAAGTTATAGCCACTTTTCGAACTAGCCATATCATCTTTGATATTCGATAAGTCGACATCCAATTGCAGACCAAACATAAGCTTCTCACATAGTACTTCTGCCCGCGAAATAAAATGCTCTGGGAGTCTGCGAAACTCGTTCATTGTGATCTGAAGAGACGTGTGGGAGACCATTTCACCATCACTGCTCCAATGGAAATGTACGGATGGTGGCTCTGTACGTGCAACGTTGCGCCCGAAGTCTCGAAGCTCACAA
>NC_030987.1:5185496-5209818 GCF_000149955.1 Fusarium oxysporum f. sp. lycopersici 4287 | reverse complement strand
TCGGATCGGTTCAGGGCTCGAACTGCGCTGCTCGTGGCCGTGGGGAATACCAATGGTAGTGTTTGGCGACAGGCAGTGCTAGCTCTAGAAGTAATATCCGTTGCTTATAAATAATTGCCGAAAACTTTGGACAGTATTGCCGAGCAAGCTGGAACTTATGACAATCTGCAGAGAAGCCAAGAACGCCGCTGAAGTACACTAGTAGCGTAGAGCTTGGCTGTCCGTCAACAAAAGTCTCGGTACATAACGTGACACACAGCTGGAACAGGATTTCGAGGAATTCGTCGAATACAACTTTGGTAGATCCTCTCAGTACTCCTGCAGACATCTCTCGGTAGGGCGTGGCGCTGGGTCCATCAATATTACTCCAGTACCCAGAGTCATCGTAGTCGTCTTCGGAGTCATCGTCTTCAGAGTCATCGTAATTGTCATCATCCTCGTATGGATCCCAGTCTTCAATATCAGCATTCTCACTTTCTTCGTCTTCTTCGCTTTCTGTCGCACAGGTCCTTCAATCATCATAAACCGTAGCGTCACTAGCGTTATTAATAGATAGGACGCCAGATGTAGTGGGGGAAGGGCCAGTAGGATTATCCTCCTGCCTCTCTATCGCCGGCCAGGTCCCCTTAGAGATTTCAAAGAGGCACCAGATATTATGATTCCAGATGCGATCCAGCTCAGCATAATTTCTGGTCTCACTTTGGCTTCCATTACATCTTTTCGTGCGCCGCTCGCCATACGGTATAGCCGGAAAACAAAGACCAAGAATTGTTTCTGGGTCCTCCTGTACCTCACCTCGCTATTTTTATCTGCCACAAGAGCGAAGGGGGACTCTCGACGGCTTTGCAGCCTCGAGCTAAGTAGCCAGCAAAGGATGTTGTGGCTAGTGCTGCGAACTGTATTCTCACAACGATCTATGACAGAATCAAATGCTCCCATGATGCATGATATCTTTTGTGCGTCTTCTTGAGGGCTCACAAAATTTAGAGTTTCATCCAAAGCACCCTGTCCTAAGATATAATCGGTGTTGAGGCAGTGGCGATTAGGTGGTCTCGTCATCGCCCGTAGTACATCTCGTCGGGAACCCCGATAGACAGAAGACCATTGCGTCCTGTCTAACCACAGACTCGTGGCGGCGAAAGTCTCTCTAGAAGCATTATTGCCAGTCATATAAGACTGGTTTAAAGCATTTTGATATCCAGCCTCCCGTTCCATAATTTGTTGTAGATGGGTGGACCCTTCGGATGTAAGATCCCGAGGCGCTACCTGTGGTTTTGTAGGAGTTCGTTTCGCCTTCAGTGCGCTTGCATTGCATCTTTCGGTTTTGAAGTTGACTTGGAACCATCTGCTGCCTTCTCGAGAAGGAAAGAAACGCTGACATGCTACCCCTTCAATCTATGGTACATTATCAGTCGACGAAAGCCCTTCTGCTAGCCTTCCTATACTCCGAGGATTGACCCAGCCATGAGATTTACGATAATGTTCCTGCATCGCCTGCAGCTGACGGACGTTGAAGTTATTGCATTATCGGCATTTCAGTACGTCGAGTTTTGGTGGGGCAAGACAAGAGATGGGCTCGGTCATTGGCGGTGGATACTGCAGTTGGGGTAGCTCAGTCCGACTTCGCAGCACGTTCGGTATCATTTTAATCTCCGTAGTCAGTCGGCGTCGAGTTTCCAGATCTACATCGGCATGCTTTTGGGAAAGATGTGTGGCCGTTTCGCCAGCTAAACACGCATACTGACACGGTTGGCACACGATAACTCGATATTCTAAAAGAAGAACAAAAGGATATATAGGGTTGGAACAGCCCAGCTCTGTGAAAAGATTGCTTGCCATGCCTTGACCCGTCGGGAGGTTCTGATTCTCGAATACGGTCTGCACAATGTCTCGAAGCACAAAAGGTTGAAGTCTGAGCAGGAGCGTTACGCGGTACGTTTTGTGTATGGCCAAATCTCAACGTGTAACCCTGGCCCAATCACAGACCAGAGTCGACCCCCAGCGAAACTCAAGGCTACCCCGCGACTAGTGACTTTGGTAAATTCAAGTCTACCCCTGGTCAAAAATCAAGTCTACCCCTTGTAACGTGGGGCAAAATAAATCAATTCTCTCCTAAGAGCCCAACATGCTGCAATCCGTACCCCGCCCCACCCTATCCCTGTCATTACAGCAGTATGAGCGGGGTACCAAAAGCTTCAGCTTCTATCCTTTCATAGCCAAATTACTATATAATTCATGGCGATTCAATCAATGAATACCTCTTCAGATCCCAGTCAAAGACAGGAGATCGATTCCTATGGTGACAAGAGCTTCTGTAAGCAACATAAGGGCCCCCGCACGGGCCTAAAGGAGCCTGCCGGGGCTAATGATTATCCGGCCGATGAGACCCGCGGCTTCAATTTCAGCCCTCTCATCCTACAACCTCGCGATTATCATATTAGTTATTTGCCCAATACACCACTTGATCTTTTCCAGCTTTTTGTGCCTAAATCGCTGCTTTGGAGGTGGATTGAATATACTAATAGTTGGATTTATTACCTGCTTGAAAATGGCGTGGTTGACAGCTGGAATAACCCACTTCACAAACACTCAACGCTCCTAGATTGGGAAGGGATCTCTACTGCACAGATCTATGTATGGCTTGGCATGCTGATTTATATAGGAATTCATAAGGAAAGGAAGCTACGAAGTCATTGGAAGGCTCCCCGGCTAGGAGATCAATCCCCCCTGCACTCAGTTATTAAGTTCATGCCCTATTGGAGGTTTCAGCTGATCTACCGCTATCTTCGTCCCTTTGATCACACCAAGATCGATGAAAACGCCCCCCTTCCGAAGGTATTACAAGCTGCTGAAGAGTGGTCTGACCACATACAGAGAGTGTCAGCTGCACTCTTCCAACCAGGCTCTCATCTCGCTGTAGATGAGTGTATGGTCCGCTATACAGGCAGATCAACAGCGAGAACTGTTGTCAAAGGGAAGCCAACTCCACTAGGCTTCAAGATCTGGGTCATCGCCCAAGCAGGCTTCTTTATTCGGTGGCTTTGGCACTTTAAAGGCTCAAATTACGATGCCTTAGACCGGGGGCCAAGCAACCGTCTTTCGAGGCGATGAACGTACCGATAAGAAGAGGAAGAGGCCGTCTACAGACCATCTACGAGCCCGGCCAATACAGCTTGAATTTGGTAAGGAGACTACTAAAGTCGTTCCAATCCCGACAGCAGCTGCTGCTTATAATGATGAAATGAATCACGTTGACCGAGGCGATCAATTGAGGTCATATATAAGCTACGATCACCCCCTACGCCCGGGGGCTTGGCAGGCACTTATATGGACCTTCCTCCTTGATGTTGCACTGACTAATAGCTATATCATTCAACTACATAGTCCCCAGCTAAATTGGGAGAGATATACGTCACAGGAGGATTGGCGGAAGTGCATTTTAAACGCCTTACTTAACACATATCATCAAGAAAGTCAAGCAAGAAAGATATATCGGTCAGGGGCTGAGGAGGACATCGATGATCAAGAAACACGGCAAAGACACATAGATAGGGATATCAACCATGTCTATCGTGGTCGTTGTTCAAGGTGCCTAGCTTGTCAGGGCTTTCGGCAAGGGCAGATAAGGTCAAAAGGCTTACAAAGGCGTGCTTTTGCTGAAATCAGCGGCTACGCAAGAGGAAGGCATCGCAGTCGGCAGACGAGGTATGGGTGCAAGATATGTGATGTACCGATTTGTAATGAGACCTGCTGGTACTTATACCACCGCATAATTTAGGTGGCTGTAGAAGTACCTCTTGTTCTGTGCATTTTAATTGGTTACGACCCTTCGCCGTGACCTAATTGCAGCCAGTTGGGCTCTTAGGAGATACAGTGCAGTGTTTTGTTACGACCCTAGCGGTTACGTCACGTGGGCTCCATTATTTCCTCCAATCACAAGGACGGACCCACCAGCTCACATTGGACCGACCCTCCAGACAGTTCGGCCCACTGATAAGATAAGGACCGACTCAACGGTCCATCCAGAGCGATGCATAAACATCACCGGTCCACCAGGGACCGACCACATTCATTATACCATCGGTCCTTACTACGACCTCTAGTATATCGATCACATTCATTTGCACTTTCATAGAGACTAGCTCACCAGCTATCAATAAAACTTCTTTACATTGATCAAGCCTAACACGCATTGAATCTACCATCAAGAGACGTGACACTTCGACAACGCTCAGTTTACGCCCTACGCCATCTGCAAACAGAAACCTAGAACGGCCTAGTTTCATAGTTTGGAACCCAACCGTCACATGTTTCACTCGCTGGTTTGTTTCATTCGCTTATCATGTACGTTATACTTAGAGCTTTATTAATTCTATTAATTTTTACTTTATAGATAACGTTATTGTAGTATGTAATAAGGTTAGCCGACAGAAACGTTTTAGGTTTTCTGATTTTATTAGTGTGAAATAAAGGCAAAATGCTCTACCCAAAATAGGCAAACTGTGCGAGGTCCCAGCCACTCGCCCTTGCACAAGCCTAGTGTGATGTTCCTGCAACTCCTCTCTTTCCTCGTCTGACATTCAAGAGTCTATCGGTGAGAGAGATTTGAACTATTCGCCATGGGAAGACCTGCGAAAGTGATCACAATACACGCGGGACATAATAACAGAAAGAATTTGGTTATGAAAACTGAGACTATTCTTATCATATCTGGTGGTGTAGTAGAATGGCGATCCGCCTGGTTGAAACCAAGCAGAGTGCAAAGACAAACATGAGACCAAAGACTTGGGTTTGGGCATCGATGGCTGTTCACATTGTGATGGGCTTGCACGCCTTTGGGCACCCATAAGCACCAAGGTGCCAGACTTCTTTTTAACCCGTTGGCAAGAAATCCCTGTCCGTACATCAGACGGCATGTCATGGAATTACGGGATTGTAGTAAGTAGAGCCACATAAGTGAGGTAACAACGCTAATACTGCTAGGAATAAGGGATGCTTAGAGGAACTAACTATAAGGCGCCTCGTAAGGCAGAATCAGGTAAACCGCCTCACTTGCCGCTATCCTGCCACTAACTAAAAGCAACTATTGGTACTTATAGCTATAAATACTGTAGCCATTAAGTTCAGCTGTAAATTATTAGGAAGCCAGTTGAGCTACGGATTTTTATCAGGCTTGCACAAAAGCGAGGTTTTATCAAATGCCGAACTAAAGGAAGGTAATGCGCTAAAATGTCTTAGTATCATATGATTACCAGCCTCTTCATGCTAGATAGCAGCGCCACAGCGTCTAAAATTGAACTCAAAAAACCCCTGTTTTCGAATTGCTCGCCTGCATTTGTTAGTTTGTGGCAAGTGCCATTGCACGCCCGAAGGCCCTGTGCATTAGCTATGTGGTCAGCTGCCCGCTATTAAGCCCCTGTGTATAGAGTAGCATGTATCGAAGCCTGCCTTGCTTACTCCATCGAAAGGGCTGTTGTGGCTGCAGCCGGTTAAGCAAGCCGTTTACAAGCCTTTAATAGGGGTTTGCATCAAAACGGAAAACATTAATAGATAGAGGTTGTTTTCTCTTTCCCCTAAGAGCTTCAGAAACTGCCTAAACTGGTCGGTGATGCAAAGGGTTTTAGGCCAGCTAGCTCTATCGCGCTATATAGTACCTCTCTTTATTACTATCTTTTTATCTCTTTCTATGCCTTTTTATTTTTTACTTTTCTTAATTATTTTCCTATTTTCTTTTATTATTTCTTAGGTATCCCTCTCTTAGAAAAGTCTCCTCTCCTATTAAACTTTCTTTTTCTGTTGCTGGCTGTTTTTTCCTGCCAATCACCTTCGCCTCTTTTAATAAAATCCTCTTTCACTTGACTCTTCCCTTACCCCTGTCGACGCTATGTCGCTTACCCCGCATGGTATGCTGCCGCTGGTACTTCCCCCAGCCCCACAGGGGTCCCCGCTTTGACTTTCTACCTCACCCCACTCTGGTCTCTCTCTCCGGCCAATCACAGCCTTAGCTACCGACAGGGTTTCTTTACTTACTGAAAATGGGACAGACAATAAGGATGGATGTAGTGTAATTAGCACGTAGATAAACCTCCTTAGCTCAGCACGTCCTATGTCCCAGTAGTGGACTTTTTCGGAGCCGATGGCCCTCCGTATGAAAAATCTACATACATACATACAGTCCCTCCATAATCGGCAGCCAAGCGAAAATGTGGCGCATCGTCATCCGGCATTCGTATTATGCCGAGCCGCGCGAACCCCGCAGCGCGTCCCGACCGCATCAATAACCCAGGCTGTGAAAGCCACCACAAGTTCAAAGAAGGATGGTCTCCTTAACTGGCAAACCCATAGACCGTCCTTAATACTTATTGATTGTTTCCACATCGAGCATCTTCTTTCTTGCATCACCATGCTTAATTTCCTAGAGAAGGCTGTTTCGACTTTACTGTCCGACACATCCTCGGCGGCTGAGCAACATGCGATTCTCCCATCTGCCGCCACGCATATCCGACTGCTGAAGATCTATCCAGCTGGTTACTCATGGGTCCCTATCTACTGTAAGATGTTGATGACACCCATATCGGAACCTATGAACTTCCAGGCGCTCTCGTACACATGGGGAACTGCGGCTCGAACGCACAGTCTGAAGCTGCCAGAAACAGACTTCCGTATCACTCAATCTCTGGATGAGGCGATTCGACACCTGCGGAGGGAGGATGAGGCCATAACGCTCTGGATCGACCAAATCTGCATTAACCAGGAGAATCTACAGGAGAAGAGCTTGCAGATAGGGTTGATGAGTCAGATCTACTCCAAAGCACAGAGAGTTCTCGTCTGGCTGGGGCCTGCTGAGAGCGGCTCCGACACCGTCATGGATATCTGGTCCATAATAGGGCAAGATGCTCGCAACCTTGGTCTGGAAAGCTTCTACACCGAGGAGAAGTTCCCGCAGCTCCAGCCGATAGTCATCAACGCAGACCCTGCTGACCCTCTCACTATCGAATTCCAGGCTCTATTTGAAAAAGGCCGCTCTATATACAGGGATTCCCTGGACGCCATCATTGCCTGGTTTCAACGGCCGTGGTTCAAGAGGGTATGGGTAGTTCAGGAGTTCTGTCTCTGCCCAGATACAGTCTTTGTTTGCGGTAAAAGGTCTGTAGCGGTTGAGCTAGTAATGCTCGCAATTCAGATTGTACATTTCAGCTGCGGGAAATTGTTGAAGGACGCCGTCGGGAAGGACAAAGAGTTCGCGGAACTCAACGCAAAGTTTCCGCTCATCTTGAACGAGCCTACCTCAGCCCTCTTCAGTACCCGGCAGCGGAGGCTGGGATACGACGCAAGATGGACAGGGAAATCAACCGGCGACAGCCTCCTTAGCCTGATGCGAAAGCTATACGTACAGAACGAAATGCATGCGACCGATCAGCGAGACAGGATATTTGCGCTGCTGGGCCTAGCTACAGATGGCCTGGACATTATACCCGATTATAGCGACTTCGACTATGCTGGTCTCCTATGCAGGACGGCGAGGGTCATGATCGAGAAACAGGGACTAGAAGTCCTTTCATACTCTCAATTTCCCAAGAGTTACATCCCACTTCCCTCATGGGTACCGGACTGGCGCTCCAACCTCAGCCCATCGTATTACGATCACACCCTCGTCGACCCTCCATTTTTTCAGGCTTGTGGGGACACAAAACCTAGCGTAATATCATCTCCAAGCACGTTGATGCTCGTTCTGGAAGGAATCACGGTGGACGTCGTGGAAGAGGTTGGGAGCCCATGGCACAAACCACTATCTTTAGTCATGAGCAGTACCTGAGCTACTTCGCTCAGGTTAGACTGATGTGTCAACTTTCGGCCCTGAAAAACGAGCCAATCTATGCCAGCGAGTCTAGGCGAGATGAAGCGGTCTGGCGAGTGCCAATCGGCGATCTTTACACCTGTAATGGCAGGACTACGCGACCAACATCTGATGTTAGAGGGGCATACAAGTCACTCGTCGCAGAGTGTGAACTTTTTGAGCAACGCAAGCTTGCGGGGTCGGTGAGCGAGCTGCAAGGACAAACTGAGACAATTCTTGATACTGATGGTAGCCACTACCAATGTAGCACGGAAACAATGAGCGGCAAACGACCGTTTCTGACGAAGAAAGGCCATCTTGGCATGGGGCCGCCAATGATGATGTCTGGGGATGTGGTTGTCATATTAATGGGGTCACGGATTCCATTCGTCCTGCGGCCGGGCGAGCATGGGAATTTCGCGTTTACTGGAGATGCATACTGCGACGGCGTCATGGATGGTGAACTCATCAACCAGGTTCGCCCCGAGAAGTTTATGATATTATAGAACGCAGGCAACTACTTGTCGGTCTAATGTTTTTAAGGAATGTCAATATATGGTTATGGTAGTGGATATTCGTAGGCAGTACTATGTTGAAGTAAAAAGAGTTAATTGTGTTATTGTTAGTTCTAAGTTACATATATCCGAGAGGAGCACAGCTCCTTACATAGTATCCGCATCCCAGTCACCAGCAGATCGGACCACCTTAGTCACACGGTCCCAACACCAATGTCCATGATGACTGTGTGACACTCATCGATGAACATCCGCTGTAACAGTCCTACACACAGCAGCCCGTCTCAGACTTGCGTATTATGATATGCTAAAGTGATATCACACTGTGCTAAAGTGCTAAAGTGATATATATCACCGTGAATATATATCACACTTTTTTTCAGCTAAGTGTGATATCACGATAGCTAAAATGCTATCGGCCGTGTAGCAACCTTATCTAATAAGATTAGATAATCTTATTTACAGGACTTTAGTTAGATCTACTGCAATGAACTCTTTTAACACCCCCTTGTTCTCATCAAATCTTTAACACAACATAGGATTTTATAGTGTATTTAGATTCACAGAATTCCCCGGTAATCTAAATACTAGTTGTTAATTTCAATCTTTCTTGCTAAGTTGATTATGCACACGCCCTTCCGTGGGACATAATAAGATGCCAACCACAGCTTCTTTAGCCTAGGCTGCAGCTCCCTATAGTTTATGCTAGAATTCTGAGTGTAGACTGTAGGCCTCAGTATAGGCAGCAGGCCATGGTGCAACCTTTTGTGTATAAGTAGCTAGCATCTATCACACTAAATGCACTTCATGCTGGTACCAGTCCTTCACCCTGCCGGATATCTTTGAATTCCGCGGTCTGTATTGGAGAAGTAGCATGGATGATAGTGCTGCATAGGCAGCCACAGGAAACGGGTGTCGCACGATTACGCGTGAATCATCAGAACAGTGTTACAGGTCTGTTGCAGGGCCAGCAGGTCTAGTATCATAGCCTCGCCTCTTTAGTGATAAGAAGGGGGAGAGCAAGAATAACCATGATGAGAAAGAGACAGAAGACAATCATTCCGATCATCATTAGATTACGAGCTACCTAGTGAGAGCGCGCTGTCTGACAGTCTGCTGTCCCGACTTTCAATACATAGTTATGATTTCAATGTATAATTATGATTTCGTCTTCAAAAATTATCACTGATACCCTTACTCGATCACAGACTAGAGCATCACCCGATGATCTGCCCTTCGAATCATCTAGCTTCGACGTCATTTTCCGCACCACTCATCCAGAGAATGCCAAACTAGGCCCATCTGGCAAACGAAAGACATCTGGTCGTGTTATGTATAAATGCCTTTATTATCCCCCAGATAGTCCATGGTCAAATAGAAAGCATGGCAATGCCATTTACTATGCGAAAAGGAAATATGCCTCTATTCTTCAGACGGAGGCCAGTACCATAGACGAGCGCGACTCAGATATTATTACCTGGCCATCAAAGCAGCCGCAGATAGACAGTTTTTTTCCGAGTCGGCCATCAGATACCACTTTACGCCGCGCCTTTAGCCGATAGTAATATATAGAATCGATTGTCGGTCTTCTTACACGTCGTCGTTTACCATTCTCCGCTATGAAATGGGATGAGATGCAGGATATTATATTGGCATGCAATCCGGCTATTGAGGATCTTCTCCTCACTTCGACGCAGCTATGCGCCATATTACCACTAACTTCGACTTATACCGATCTCAATTGAAAGCAAAGCTTCAGGCGTCCGTATCGAAGATCCATCTCTCGACCGATATCTGGACATCGCCTCATCGGCATGGCATTTTAGCAGTATGCGCTAGATGGGTTGATAATGGCTATCAACTCCAAAAGGCCCTGCTAGCTATGCCTGAATGCCGATACAGCCACAGTGGCGAAAGCCAAGCAAGTCTAATGGCGGAAGCAATCGAAGAATACGGTATTGCGAAGCAAATCGGCTATCATACCGGCGATAATGCTACTTCAAATGATACCTATTTAAAGCATCTCTCTCAAATACTACAGGATAAATACGGTGTATGTGACTTAGAATGCTGATTGATAGGTAGTTGGTTAACTGAGTCTAGATATCTTTCCATCCCAACCAGCGCCGAATCCGATGCATCGCTCATATCATAAATCTCTCCCTTCAGGCCTTTCTCCTTGCGCCCTCGAAAGAAGCTTTACGCGCAGCACTTGCCGCTGCCAGTGACGTAACCGGCGCCGAGATGTATGAACAGTTCTACTTTACACTCTATGATGTATCCGCCAATGAGCCAACATCGCGGTCTGAAGCTTCGGGACAGCAAGAACAGTCTTTCAGTAAGGTATAGAAGGGAAAGGCTAAAAGGGCCGCTCGGAAGCCCCCCGATTTCAGGGATGACAAATTCAGAGGCTGGCAAACCATCCCGGCGATGCGTAAACTACATAATATTGCAGTCTGGCTTCAAAATTCATCTATCCACAGTGATCTATGGGAGGATCGAGTAAGCTTGCGGCTTGGGATCGATAACGACACCAGATGGAACTCTTGGTATAAGCTGATCGATAATCTTACCATGCAGTACCCACCTATCGGCAGCACCCACCTACCGGCAAGTAAAAAAAAAGTTTCCCTATACAAACTGCTATTTTCTAACCCCCTCACAGAGAGTCACCAAAAATAGGAATACCAAACTGATTGCTATTTGATAACGTGTTTAATAAGCGAGCTAGCCACTTTTATTTCCACCTTACATCCAGTTTTTAAAGAATTCTTTAAAAATCCAAACTAAGCCTAAAATAGCTATAGTTCTAATAGCTTATATATAAGTTTTAAAATAATTTATATTGATTTTCTTAAATCTTTAAAAAAATCTTATATAACGTATTTTATAAGCGAGTAAGCCATATAAGCAAGTAAGCCAAAAATCCCTTACCTTACAGTATCACCATTTAATTCAATATTTATCAACAACCTAATATGTCACAGTCCTTATATGAGGCTAGGGTCCTTCTTGCCCTTCAGGCCCTTCAAAATAACCCGAAATTAAGTGTCCGAAGGGCAGCAACCATATATCAAATTAATCGCTGCACCTTAGGTCGCCGCCAGAAGGGAATTTAATTAACATGCAATACCACTATAAAGTCACGGAATCTATCTGATCTAGAGGAGCAGATAATAGTTTAATTCATTCTTGACCTAGATTTGCGAGGATTTCCCCTACGGCGCGACTTTGTAGAAAAAAATGGCTAATTCTCTACTTGCTGATCGCGATGCATCACCAGTTGGCAAGCTCTGGGTTCATAACTTTATCCAGCGATAACCACAGCTTATAACGCGTTGATTTCGGAGATATGAATATTAGAGAGCTAAATGCGAAGATCCGACTATTATTCGTGACTGGTTTTACCTCGTAGAGAATACAATTGCGAAATACGGTATCTAATTAGATGATATGTGGAATTTTGATAAGACCGGCTTTATGATGGGCATAATTAAGCCCGGGATAGTTATCACAAGCTCAGAAAGGCAAGGGATGCCGAAAAAAGTCTAGCCTGGAAATCGTGAATGGATTACTGCGATTCAGGCGATTAATGCAGAAGGTCAATCGATCCCGCCGTTTATCATTGGTTCAGGCCAATATCATCTTGCCAATTGGTATCGAGAATGCGACCTACTAGGCGATTAGGTCATTGCATTAAGCGAAAATAGATGGATAAATAACCAGCTAGGTCTTGACTGGCTTAGGCACTTTAATCGGTCAACAAAGGACTAATTAGTTAGTTCTTATAGTCTTTTAATCCTTAATAGTTATAAAAGCCATTACTTAGCCGAATTCAAGAGATATTATAAGGAGAATAAGATTATTATATTATATATGCCTACTTATGCCTCTTATCTACTCTAGCCTCTTAATATCGGCTGCTTTGGACTGCTGAAAAAGGCCTATGGGCAAGAAACTGAGCGTCTAATGAGATGCTCTATAAACCATATCTCTAAGACCGAGTTCTTTCCTGCCTTCTATGCCGCCTACCAAGCTACTATTACAGAAAGTAATATCCGGGGAGGTTTTAGAGGAGCTAGGCTTGCTCCCCTTGACCTAGAAAATGTTATCTTAAAGCTTGATATACAGTTACAGACCCCAACGCCTCCTGTAGAGGTCTCGGCACCTTGGACCCCCTGGGCTTCAAGGACCCCTAAGACAGTATTAGAGGCCTAATCGCATTCTAAATATCTATAGGCGCGGATTATTAATTATAGGAGCAGCTCCCCAGAGTTAATTATCCAAGCTATTAGGTATTTTAAGAAGGGAAATAGCATCATTATCTATAAGGTGGCCTTACTAAAGGATAGGGTTCGATAACTTAAATAAGAGAATCAGATACTAGGGCAGCGCCAGAGGGTAAAAAAGAACTAGACTACAGAAAGGAGGGCCTTTAACTATAGAAAAGGCATCACAAGCAATTAATCAGATGGATGTTAATATGCAGGTAGCGGCCGAGTCGTCAAGAAGTGGTGGTTGCAGAGGGTTAAAAGGACCGAGGGTTACGCATTATGGCAAATGCAGCAAGGCCGGGCATAATGCAAGGACCTGTCAGGAGGAAATAGAGGTCAATATGGAAGAATATAGCAATTAGTTTTAATTAATCTGATAGATTGTGATGTTTTTAGGAGTAATCTTATTATAAAGGTGATGAAAGGTGGCTTACTTGCTTATATGGCTTACTTGCTTATAAAATACGTTAGCTATAAACTTTAGTATATATTCATACTGTAAAATATACTATATTCTAAGGTTTTTTATGTAAAATAAAATAGCTAAAAATGTTTAAAAAAACATACTATTTAATAAAGTTAGCTATACTGTTATAAGAAATATTTTTATTAGATTTTTAGCTATTTTATTTATAATGGGAAAATGGTATAGGGTAAGTTTCTAAATCTATTGATCCTCTCACTTTCACTGAAAGTGCACGTTTCGCGATCCTATTGGCTGATAACCCCTGTGTTACGATTTGTCACCGTAACAGCGCTGTAAGGCTTCTATAAGCAGCTGAAAGCATAACTGTAATTGCTTGTATAGCGATTATGGCCCGATCTTTTGCCCTGTGGTTTAACGGCTTATGCAACCGTTACACCCTATATCTTCCCCACATTCCACCATCACTTGAAAGAGAGCTCTCAATAAAGGGCCCCGAACAAAGTTCAAGTTATAGTGAAGTTCTAACTCTTTTGTTGGTTGGATTCTTTGCTTCTTTTATTGCTGGATTTCGAGTTCAACCTGACCCAGACCTTACTCATGTATGTAGACTGGAAACGCACTCTGCTTCCCCTTTCCGTCCAATCACAGCCCATACATCACTACCCCGTGTCTACCTCTCCAAAAAGCATACTTACTGCTATTCAGAGGGTGGGGGACAGAAATGGCAAGTGGGGTTGGTGATATAAAGCTTATGTAAATGCAGCGTCATAAGCAAAAGCTAGTTTTGGGCTTTTCTTCCTCGTTGTAAACAGCTATTTTTAGCCGCTCCCCGGCTCGGAAAATTATTAAGCACGCTCAGTGCGACAGTACTGCATGGTAGAGCGCGGTCGTCTACATGGTTGGCACGGGCCTTCGTGGAAGAAACGCGGCGCATTTCGCGTTCTCGGTTTACAGGCCCAGATGGAAATGCGGCGCATTTCCAGAGGGGAAATTCGGGGTAAGAAAATGGAGATTCTGATTGGTGCAGAAGTGGAAATGCGGCGCATTTCTTGTCTACATGCTTGATTAGGGTACCATATCCAACCTTATAGATAATTGCAGCGCGTCAGACACTTAATTTTGGGCCATTTTAAAGGGCTTGAAGTGCAAGAAGAATTCTTGCTTTATTTAAGATTGTGACTCAGCGATATCTTTTAGGGGCCTAAGATTTCCGAGAGCTGTGCCCTCTGTGAGTTCTACACGTCCCCTGAATTCGTGGCTTTAACGCGATGTTCGCATCCAAGTCCGTAATCAAACTTAAATTATATTACATATGTCACAAGGCTCTCAGCCGTTGCATCAGTCTCTATGAGAATCGTACAGGGTTAGAAGTTGAGCACCAATCAGACGGTTAAGCACCCCCTTCCGTCACCAAAGATTATGATTGATGATGTAAATATATTGGATATTTTATGGACATAGACCATTTCAGAGATGATTAACCGTGCTTGTATACGGGAAATGTTATGAGCATGCATCATGTCGGCTAAGGCATTATTTCATAACTCATGAGCCAGTCGCACCTGCTTTCATCCCCAATGATAGCTTGTCTACCAAAGTCTGAGCAGCAGCAGCGAACGGGCCAGAACGATGAGTCTGAACTTCTTCCGAGAAACTCACACGATCCGTCCACCAATACAACCAACTCTCTGCCCTCGCTCCCTCTTCGGCCCTCAATAACCCTACACTCACATCAATCACACTTGAATCCGAGATATCACGCCAAAACACAGTTGCACCACACCCTCCGCAGAAATCACGGACTGCTCTACCCGAAGACTGATAACCTTTCAGATCACCGGCTAGTAGACCTTCAAAGTCTAGGGCCTTCAACCCAGAGTCGCCAGGAGCAAAGATAGAGATGTTAGCGCGGGGCACGAACGCCCAGGTCTGTACTTCGAAACCAGAGACTAGACGACAAGATTTGCAAGCGCAAGTCCCGGCGAGATATTTGTCTCCTTGAATCCACTACTTCTCGTCCGATGGGTTCGTTGTAATAAATTTATCAGTAGAGTAGTAAGGATGTATAAGGTCGGTGTAGTTGCGTCGCGGTAAATGACTGGTCTCGTTAGGGCGTGTAATGCGAAGTTTGACACCTCCACATGCGCAATATGCATTAACAGATGATGTTTGTTGTGTAGGCGGGTCTGAACGTGAAAAGCCCTGTTGCCCGTTGGGGGGAATCCATATCGAAGCGCCACCATCGACCGTGTCAGCGACATGGGTATGTGCTACATATCTCACTCTCACACTCGTGTTATCACTGCCTGAAATAACGCCTGTAGCCACTCCCCATGCCATCTCGCCATTGTCGCCTTTGTGTGATCGATATATATGGCATCTGCATGTGGAGCAGAAATACCTAGACGAAACATCCGACACATTGAAAACACTTAACTCATGAGTGAGATTAGGCTTTCCGATGGGAAGGTAGGAGGTGCAAAGCAAGCCAGTCGCATGGCGGCAGGTGTCGCAGTGACAGAGAGATAGACCTATGGTGTTGTCGCTTCTCGGAGTCTGTGAGCTCACTTGCTGAGAGATGCTCCCGCAAAGACACGAAATTTGATGCATTGTTACATAGAGCTCCGAGATTCAGATTTGGCTTGATGAAGAGTGGGTAGAGATAGTGCTTATGGCTGAACCGAGTGTGAAAGTGTAGCTATTGAGGACCTAAGAAGAATACGTGGAGCACTGTAACAGGGCCAAACGGAATAGATATTAGTCCGGGTTTTGGAGCCCTACTAAGCTGGGTTAATGCGGCCTTCAGCCACTAACGTGCATGATAAGCGAATGTCGCGGACAAGCGAATGTCGCACCTCCAAATCCCATACAAAGTTCCGGGTCACAGCCTAGACGTTGGACAGGTAATGGGCCAGTCGCTGGGGGCGAGATATCCCTTCCATCCTCTCTTTCCCCCATGGTTTAGCGAATGGCTCTCGTTATTGACAAGGCGCGCTTCTCGACAGTATCATCCAAAGGCTCAGTGCGGTGCATTTCTTATATTGTACGGCCTGAGGGAGGCTTGTGCCCCTACTTAAGTATGTAGAGCGGAATTGCGTCGCACTTCCAGTTTGGGCGCGTTTAACGGAAACGAAAAATGCAGCGCGTTTCTTACACGAGGACCATGCCAACCTTTAGAGTTCATATTAGGTAAGCTAAGTAACTTTACAAAAGCCGCAAACCGCTTGCCAAATGAGCTATGTTATGTTATGTTATGTTATGTATATTTTTCGTCCGGGGGGCCCGTAGGCCCCGAAAGTCCCCTACTGGGGCACAGGACGTGCTGAGCTAGAGAAATCAGAATCTATCAACACGCTATTTACAGAGTTACTATTGGCTATAAAGGATTAGTCATTCGCCACGCGAAATTAGTCTTCCTTGCCAAATGAGCCTTGAAGAACAAGGTTTGATGTAGGGTAGTCATGAGAAGAGTACTAATTTTTTCTATCACGCTTATCTACAGTAGCAGTTTCGCAATTGCCGCCAGCGTCGGGGTACTATGTCCGCTATACGACCGATAATGTAGCCTACGAAGGGCCGTTTTAGTCGGCCGCCTGAAAGAAGATGCAGGTTCTGCCAAAGTCCAATTCACACCGTCCTACAAGAAAATAGCTAGCGCATCTTTCTGTTTCATTGCTAAGTGTCCTAAAATGACTGGCGACTTCATTATATACCTACTCGGGCTTGCCTTAACATTCGATGCCTCTCCTCAGGGTTCATCCAAGCATGAATGTGGATTCGTCGTGATCTCAAGTTGAGGACATGTCAAATGACTTCATCCGAGCTTGACTAGCTGAATCATGGGAGTGCTCACCATTTAACAGGGCTGAAGAGGGGAGTGAGGGGGTCACTTGCTCTATCTTCGAGGCGCATGGACCTTGTGTTCTTTTACTCTCCATTTGTTAGAAACGCAACCCTTTGCTAGCCCTCCTTTAGGGGGTTCTAGCTTTCATTGCCATCGTTTGCGGAAGCCAAAGGGAGCGATGCGATAGAGATGACACTCTTTTTTCTTAGTTGGTGATCAAATTCCATGGCTCGGAACAAATGGAATTGTTAGAGAGCAACCCATCGTCTATAATCTTATTTCACACGTCAACAAGGCAAAAGATAACTATAGGATATCTTACCAAGTCCTGCCACCTTTGACGCCTGGGCGGCTGGCTTGTTCGTTAACTTTCTACAACCTTAACAGTCCAAATATCGATCTAGAAAGTGGCAAGCGAGAGTAAGTAGATCACACCAAGTTCCCTCAGCAAACCCGAGTAGGAAAGTACAGACTAGTTATGGCAATCTCTTCAAAAATGCAAAGTCCAATCTTGTATCAAAGGTTTTGTTCCAAACTTATTCTTCTACATGTGAGCCTACTAAGTGAAAAAACTCAGGACCCAATCGTCTCCTTTCGGGCACCTCGGTTGAGATTTTGGATGTAGGTGCGTAGCTGGATCTGAGAAGCCGATCGCCTAGTGCTTCAAAACACTCTCAAGGAGAGTATCGTAGGCAGACGCAGGATCATGTATCTGCGCTGCGGAGTAGGCTTTTAGAAAACTCAAACTGCTTGCCTCTATGTCATGTAGCACGCTCGTTGACTAGATAATAAGCAGCTGGCGACCTAGGCTTCGGCTAATAGGCCATTCTTCTCGAAGAATTCTTTGTCACAAAGAATGCATAATTAGCTAACGGTATGCAAACGGCTATCTAAGGCTTAAAGTGCTCCTGCGAGCTCGGTTAAGCACCTACTACTTACTTATGGTAGTATTATACGAATTGATGGCAATCTCAGGAAAGTCCCTAGTTTGGGCGGGACAGAACAGTGACCAAGAAACCTACAGTAATCTATATCAGTACTGATCAAAGGAAATATTTATCCGCCTGGAGTTTCATGCATTCCAATCTTGGGCCTTTAACGTCCCCCATTCTTGGCAAGGGTAGGTTTCCTTTCGCTCGACCCCGAGGGGAACAGGGTCAGTTTGGCCAACAACCTTTCGATTTTCATGCCTGGTAATGGCTATGACGGCATCGGTAGATATCATATATTATCACGCCATAGGGACCTCGGATCTGATGCTAATTGACTGCTCTTCACGGATTTCGGTGAGTGTTGCATTTGCGGGTTATTCATATCCTGCCCCTGGCGGCCTTTTCGCCGGCCTTTTTCAATCTAACCCTGCGCAATCAGAATGACGTCTTTAGAGACTGAATTAATTATATAAGGATGTGGCGCACACGTCATTGTGGAGGGCACTCGACCAATGTTTCAAAAGAGTACCGACATGTTTATGATGTCGAATGTTGCCACACTAGCCAGCGAGATAGGTACGCGAGTTGTTCATAAGACTGAGCTGCCTAATGCTTCTTAGAACCTGCAGTACCTAGCAACATCAAAGATTAAAGCCTTGCAGAGGATAGGTGCTGTCTCCCAGGAAAACAACGCTATTAGGACTCCTCTTTTCCCGAAAGACACCGCAAAACCCTCAAATGCACCTTATCAGTCAAGACCGGCGATGAGACTATTAATGGTGGATCCTATGCCTGTAGATGCAGAATTTGGTTTTAGTGATGATGGCCTCTCTGATCTAGATAAACTCTAGCTCCAGCTAGTACTTAAAGCTGCAAGAAACTTAGTACCAGGCAGTCGAAGTCCGCCTTAAGCGATATATTGCCGCCCTGGTAATGAATTTAGTGACTTAAGCGATGATAAGGAGGTGCTTGCTTTTGTATAGGATTATAAGACCTGTTAGTCCTATGTTCCTATCTCGTAAGATTTTAGAAAAGTCTTCTCGGAGATAACTAATAATACTGGAGCTGCTGCAAAGCCTTAAACCTCGTTAACAGAGCTATTAATGTTAATAGCGCCAGAGCTAATCCCTGCCGAGCTGATAAGATATTTGTAGTTATCTGAAGTTTAAAGGATACTTAAGGACCTGATTAGGATAAAAGGATTCTGCTATAATTAGCTTAAGGCTATTAATGTAATATTGGAAGGTAAAGATGCCTTTGTTCTTATACTAATAGGTAGCAGTAAGTCTTTATGCTATTAATTACCGGTAATTACTAGAACTAGTAAGACTTAGGGTATTACCATTGTGGTATTGCCCTTGCTTAGTTTAATGCAAGATTAAGTTAACCACATGACAGCTCTAGGCATTCAGGCTGTAGCTTTTAATGGCAAGTACTCTGCTAAATATAAGAGATATGTTATAACTGCTTTTGAGAAGAGAAGCCTAGAGGACTATATTAAGCTCCTATATATTACCCCCGAGATAGTAAGCAAGAACACTACCTTTAATAATAGGATGCAAACCCTATATAATAAAGGTAAACTTACTTATATCGTCATTAATAAGGCTCACTGCGTTAGCCAATAGGGCCATAATTTCCGGCCAGATTATAAAACTTTAGGCAAAGTCTGCTAGAAATATCCTGGAGTGCCGGTTATGGCTCTTATAGCCACTGTAATATAGAATGTTATTATTAATATTAGGCATAATATTAGAATAGATAATTGCTAAATATTCTTATAAAGCTTTAATTAACTAAATCTATACTATGAGGTTTATATAAAGATAACTAATGCCAAATATATAGATAAGATTATATTGCTAATTAAGTCTAAATATATAAATCAGAGTAGGATTATCTATATAGTCTTATAAAAGAACATAGAAAAAGTTACAGAGAGTCTTTTAATCTAAGGAATTACTGCCAGGCACTACTATATAGGCCTTAATCCCTAGGAGAAGGTTAAGGTATAGACTTCCTGGCAGCAGGGCCAGGTTAAGATTATTATTATAATAATTGCATTTAGTATAGGCATTAATAAGCCAGATATAAGGTTTATTATATACTATAGACTTCTAAAAACCTTAGAAGGATACTACCAGGAGATGGGTTACGTAGGCAAAGACGGAGATCTCTCTGATTATATTCTTTTCTATAGTAAGCAGGATATAAGGATCCTAAAGAAGTTAATTGCTAATAATAAGGGTAATAATAAGTAAAAGGAGCGCCAGATAACTATGCTTAACTGTATTACGGCATTTTGTAATAATAAGTCTAATTACCGTCGGGTTGAAATTCTTTGCTATTTTAGCAAGGACTTTAATGCAGTGCAGTGCTGTAAGACTTGCAATAATTATAAAGCTGGTTTAATCTTTAAGCAACGAGAATTTTCTGAGTATACTATTGCAGCCATCAGGGTTATTTAGGCGCAGAGGCGGATTACTGCAGTGTAATATGCTAATATCCTCATAGGGAGGAAGTATCCCCCTTATAAGGCATATCGCTTAGATAACTGGTATAGAATGGCAAAGAGCCTTAAGAAGTATAAGCTAGCTTAAATACTAGATAAGCTATTAGCCGAGAAGGCATTTTATAAGAATAACTAAGTTAGATATTATGGCATAGTAATCTAGTATTTAAAACCTAGATTAATATACTATCTATTTCTCTTAGGGTAACAGAAGCTTATATTATTAGTTTAAGTACCAGAAGAGGGCGTAAATAATAAGCCTTCTAAGCCCCGGTTAAAGTAAGCCAATAAGAAGCCAAAGGATTAGGATGTAACCGCCATGCCGTTGCCAGGCGTGTCTTTACCTATTAGATGACGGGGAAAGAAATCTCCTATTATAGAAAGCAATGATAAGAATAGCGCCATGATATTAAACGGCTATGCAAATGATAGGTGCATAGTAAATAATAATAAGGATGAAGAGGCCTTTAAAGAGATGCCTAAACACCAACCACTAAAGCCGCTCTCGCAGTCGCCTGGGCTTCTAATATCCATCAGTGCCGAGTTGGAAGACTTGAACGAAATACACCGGGATATGATCGACGTTTTCGTCCAGGAAGCAAAGGTAACAGGGGAGAAAATCCGAAAGCAGGAAGGGCTCAGGTCACCACTGTTCACCGAGAAGGAGCTTCAGGTCATAGCCATACAGTAGATAACTTCTCTTAACAAGATATCTAAGATTCCAGGCATCCAGCCTGATAAAGTCATAATTTATGGACCGGAGATACTACTTATCTTGTGGAGATACTACAGCGGTCACCGTGAGGTCATGGACCCTAAGCGCTCTGGGGGTAACGGCCAGGAGATTATAGATCTGCTAAGTTCGGACGTCGAGATGGGTAACGATGCCTACGAGGACGAGGATAGGGAGGATTCTCCCTACTTCAACACCAATAAGAACGCCGATATTCGGGCCTCTCCGAGCATTTAGAGTGGAAGTGCCCTTCCCTTTAGGATTCAGACTGTTAGTCTGAAAGTCCTAGATGAAATCATTTAGAGATATAAACCGGAGAAGAACTCTCATCTCAATAATTAACAATCAAGTTGAGTAAAATATACCTTTTACTCAGCACTGCTGCGCAATATAAACATCATGGTATCGGCGCCAAAGCGAACTGTACGGCGCTTTGTAGGTCCTTGCAGCACGACGAACACCTGTAGGCCAAACCTTGGCGGAACTTCCATCTGATGATAAACCTAATCATGGCGTCCAAGTGATTGACTATTACATGATGAAACCTAATTAAAATTAAAGCTGGGATCTTGCGCTTTCTTTTTCTGTAACCCTTTTCCATTTTAACCCTAAAAATATCAATGATGTCTACCCCTGTCTTCATTGGCGTATTTACGATTTGGTGAGAATGTTCAATGCGGTCTAACAGACATCGTCGTCAAATTGGAAAGGGTTAGAAGTAATAAAATAATAAATATCGTTCTGTTTACCTTTCTGTCAAATAACTTACTCCTGTTGAACAGGTGCTGGGGTCTCACGTGCAAGCAGGGATACTTTAAGATTACAGCCGAAATGGTAAAACCTCTAAGGGGTAGATTTCAACAGAACACAAGATGAATACACCAATTCACATCAATGAACCGAATACACGTAATGTCTGACAATTAAGAGTCTCAATTGCATCTCAGCGACCCGCGCACCCAAATGCATACGACCTTCGGTTCATTCTATCACCATGTCGGCCAAACACGCCGAGAGGATCATTAGCTACGCGTCTCCGGAGGATTGGGACTCCTGGTCCAACGAATTCAAGAAACTGGCGCACGCCTACGACCTGTGGCAGTATATTGATCCGACCGATCGCATCCGATGGCCTCAGCGACCAGAACTTCCAGAAATCCGAGACTACCCCAGACAAGCAGATCCGGACGATCCCGATAGTGGCACAATGACGCCCGGCTCAGATTACGTACCGCCCCGGCGAATCGGAGAGTTGACGTCTGAAGGAAGAGCGGAATACGAGCATGATATCAGGATCTACTCTCTGAAAGAAACGGCGTATAGAGAGACGAAGAAACAGGAGCAGAAGCTGGTCGAGTTTGTCCTCAAGACGGTCTCGGCCACGTATCAGAAAACATCCTGCGTCACGGGAGACCGATTAGACAAGTGGTATCAGGAGCTACGAAGATCTGGAGTGGTATACAACGAACGCCTTCGACCCGAAGCGCGCGACAAGTACCACAAAGCCGTACATACAGCCCCGAAGATCAACAAACTCAACGAGTGGGTCACGGAGTGGGAGACGACGATGGCCGAAGCGATCAGCAAGAAAGTCCCTGATGCCCTCGACGCGCAATGCTGGGCGGAAGACCTGAACCGAGCAATGTACCATGTTCTCCCCAGCTGGGCATCTACTTTCCGACAACACCGACGTCCTCAAATCCTCAATAATTCCCTCAACTATCGAGAGGTCGCTGCCGACATTCGATACGAAGCCAAAATGGCCAACGCTAGCGGAAGGCCGTCAGGAATCAAGAGAGGCGCATTCGCAGCCACATACGGCGCTGCATCCAGGAACGACAGACCTGCAATCACAGACCGCGATAATGACACTATTGAAGTCCAAGGAGACGCCTCAGATTGGGCGACGGACGAAACATCCTATGCACATCGAGATACGCGAGGCCAAGGCCGTGGGCGTAGAGCACGAGGCGGCGGAAGAGGAGTATCAATAAAACGAAAACGAGCAGAGACGACCGTCAATCCGAACCCGGATGGCCCTACTTGTCGAGGATGTTTAGGTTTCCATGACTGGAAAGGCTGCTGGTACTTATTCCCAGCCCAGAAAGCCGAAGGATGGGAGCCCAACCAAGCGATACAACGATTAATAAACGACCGTCTCAAGAACGATACTGGTTTGGTGGAGGAAGTCAAACGATTGTCCAAAAGTAGAGACAGAACCACTCAGGACGAGTGACTTGGGCGGGGTATGGCACACGTCAAGGCAAGCTACCTAGTGATGCACAACTTTATCGCAGCCTTCAACTGTGCCCCCTACCCTCTCAGACATTCTGCCATCCTTGACTCTGGATCGACAATCCATATCTTTAATGAAGTATGCAGGTTCCTCAACTACCGACCGGCACCGTCTGGAGACTTCGTCTACGCAGGGGAGTCACCAGTGGCCATTCACGGGTACGGGAACGTGGATATTCGCGTTCAAGGACCTCAAGGACCCTCTCTTCTCAGATTGCGAGATGTAGCTCATTGCATAAACTTTGCATGCAATATTGTGTCATACCGCCAGTTGCGGAAAAGGGGCTACTACTGGGATACCAAAGGGAATAACAACCAAATCCGCAGGAAAGATGATTCAATCCTCTGCACATTGACGGATCATTTCGACCAGTACGTACTGGAGTATATCGACAAATCAACAACGGCAGCGGCATTCCTAGCCAAACGGAAACAGTATGATTCGTGGACTAAACGCCCTCCTCGCAGTGGAGACGAAACCTTTTGGCACCTTCGACTTGGACACCCAGGGCCTGAAGCACTCAAGCACCTCGTGGGCCAATGTCGGGGGGTGAAGATCAGAGGGATCTCCACGGTTGAGTGTGATGCTTGTGGAATGGCGAAGGTGAAGCGCCAAGTCCGTCGACAAAGACGAGTTCCACCCGAGAAGGCTGGAATCCGACTCGCTATTGATTTCCACGACATGAGTGGGGATCCAGGCTACACTTCAGCTATGCTGGTCACCGACCGTTACTCTGGCTATATCTGGGACTATTATCTTCCCGATCGAACTGCACCAACGCTTATCGGTGCACTTGAGCATCTACTCAGAACACTAGAGCGACAACTCCAGTGTAGGCCCGAAGTCATCGAGTGTGATAACGAGATCCCGGATAGTCACCAGGTAAGTGACTTCCTCAGTATCAAAAACGGGATGCGCCTAGAGCCCTCGTCCCTACTGCCGACCCTTTCAC
>NC_030987.1:5180089-5185396 GCF_000149955.1 Fusarium oxysporum f. sp. lycopersici 4287 | reverse complement strand
GCAGAAGCTGGTCGAGTTTGTCCTCAAGACGGTCTCGGCCACGTATCAGAAAACATCCTGCGTCACGGGAGACCGATTAGACAAGTGGTATCAGGAGCTACGAAGATCTGGAGTGGTATACAACGAACGCCTTCGACCAGGGAGAGGAAAAAGCAAAATCATTCTTGACCTAACAACTTGCAAATATCACGCAAAGGACACGACGATTTAGATCGCATCCACTTCATCTTTTTCTACTTATTGCAAATCGCATACTAACTAAAGATATCCTCAATTACGGCGTCCAAATCTTTCGAATCTGGGCGGAAGACCTGAACCGAGCAATGTATCACGTCCTCCCCAGCTGGGCATCTACTTTCCGACAACACCGACGCCCTCAAATCCTCAACAATTCCCTCAACTATCGAGAGGTCGCTGCCGACATTCGATACGAAGCCAAAATGGCCAACGCTAGCGGAAGGCCGTCAGGAATCAAGAGAGGCGCATTCGCAGCCACATACGGCGCTGCATCCAGGAACGACAGACCTGAAATCACAGACCGCGATAATGACACTATTGAAGTCCAAGGAGACGCCTCAGATTGGGCGACGGACGAAACATCCTATGCACATCGAGATACGCGAGGCCAAGGCCGTGGGCGTAGAGCACGAGGCGGCGGAAGAGGAGTATCAACAAAACGAAAACGAGCAGAGACGACCGTCAATCCGAACCCGGACGGCCCTACTTGTCGAGGATGTTTGGGTTTCCATGACTGGAGAGGCTGCTGGTACTTATTCCCAGCCCAGAAAGCCGAAGATGGGAGCCCAACCAAGCGATACAACGATTAATAAACGACCGTCTCAAGAACGATACTGGTTTGGTGGAGGAAGTCAAACGATTGTCCAAAAGTAGAGACAGAACCACTCAGGACGAGTGACTTGGGCGGGGTATGGCACACGTCAAGGCAAGCTACCTAGTGATGCACAACTTTATCGCAGCCTTCAACTGTGCCCCCTACCCTCTCAGACATTCTGCCATCCTTGACTCTGGATCGACAATCCATATCTTCAATGAAGTATGCAGGTTCCTCAACTACCGACCGGCGCCGTCTGGAGACTTCGTCTACGCAGGGGAGTCACCAGTGGCCATTCACGGGTACGGGAACGTGGATATTCGCGTTCGAGGACCTCAAGGACCCTCTCTTCTCAGATTGCAAGATGTAGCTCATTGCATAAACTTTGCGTGCAATATTGTGTCATACCGCCAGTTGCGGAAAAGGGGCTACTACTGGGATACCAAAGGGAACAGCAACCAAATCCGCAGGAAAGATGATTCAATCCTCTGCACATTGACGGATCATTTCGACCAGTACGTACTGGAGTATATCGACAAATCAACAACGGCAGCGGCATTCCTAGCCAAACGGAAACAGTATGATTCGTGGACTAAACGCCCTCCTCGCAGTGGAGACGAAACCTTTTGGCACCTTCGACTTGGACACCCAGGGCCTGAAGCACTCAAGCACCTCGTGGGCCAATCTCGGGGGGTGAAGATCAGAGGGATCTCCACGGTTGAGTGTGATGCTTGTGGAATGGCGAAGGTGAAGCGCCAAGTCCGTCGACAAAGACGAGTTCCACCCGAGAAGGCTGGAATCCGACTCACTATTGATTTCCACGACATGAGTGGGGATCCAGGCTACACTTCAGCTATGCTGGGTTACCGACCGTTACTCTGGCTATATCTGGGACTATTATCTTCCCGATCGAACTGCACCAACGCTTATCGGTGCACTTGAGCATCTACTCAGAACACTAGAGCGACAACTCCAGTGTAGGCCCGAAGTCATCGAGTGTGATAACGAGATCCCGGATAGTCACCAGGTAAGTGACTTCCTCAGTATCAAAAACGGGATGCGCCTAGAGCCCTCCGCGCCATATGCCCAAAGTCAAAATGGCGGCGCAGAGCGCTCGGGGGGTGTGATCAAGGAGAAAGCTCGTGCAATGAGAGCTGGAGCAAAGCTGCCTTCGTTCCTTTGGGTTGAGATCTGGCGCGCTGCCGTATACCTATACAATAGGACACCCAAGTATATCTACAATTGGAAGACGCCATATGAGCGTTTCTACACTTACTTTGCCTTTAGGGACGGCGTGGTTGTCACGGAGCGTAAGCCCGATCAAACACACCTACGCGTGTATGGCTGTAAAGCCTTTGCGATGACGACCGATGCTTTGAAAAAGAAGAATCGGCGACAACGACTCAATCCCCGAGGGTGGATAGGATACCTGGTCGGGTATAACTCGACAAACATCTACAGGGTCTGGAATCCGTTGACCAACAAGGTCATCTCCACTAGAGACGTGATCTTCAACGAGAAGGAGACGTTCTCTGGGGATGTCCAACACCTCAAGGATGATTTAAAAGAACTAAACGAGGAAGAACTTATTCAGCATCTCACTGATGCAGAGGTCCCACAGGGATCTAGCATCAATCTGGATGCTTCTACCCAAGAAGAAGACGAGGAATTAAGCGCCTTGCCTGAAGGACTAGCGTTTGAGCGGGAGGCTGCAAGTTATCCACATAGAGGGTTTGAACGTGATCTCACGATTACGCAGGGTGAGACTGGCAGGACACTAGTCGTAGGAGATCGCAATCGAGAAGAGCCTGACGGGACTGATCACCCCTACACGACCGCTCGATTCACTCCCTACCTGACCCCGGAGACTTGCCCTCTACGGCCTGCTGCCCTTCTGGTCGCTACTATCAGAGAACCTCCCGTGAGGAAGGAGGGGGAAAACCCCCCTCAGTTACGAGCTGCGAAGATGGTGCATGTCCCACCTAGCGCTGGCACTTCCCCGGGACGAGACGGCGCAAATGGAGCCCCTCGTGTCATTTCAACTCCGAGCAGTTACTGGGAGGCCGCATTTAATGCCGGTCGACTCGCATCTGTGAAAGGGACCTGGAATGGCAAGGTGGTGAGTAAGCGGAAGCTCGAGAAGCAGGCGAGCTCGGCCAGCTGCCACCCTGATAGCGGAGAACCTCAGTTTACGGGAAGTCGAGGGGAATCTACTAAGCTGATGGATTCTCCCAATCGCAAAACACAATCTGCAAAGCTGACAGATTTAGGTGACGGCCAACGCCGAATACACCGGCGAGACATGCCAATATTGCCAAAAAGGCATAAAGACCTCAAGAACCATCCACTAGGTGACCTATTCCGCGAGGCAGAAAAGACTCATCTTGAAAGCCATAAAGAAATGCGCTCCTGGCGTGAGGTTCAGAGAGAAGAAGCCGCAGGCAAGGAACTCCTGGACTGCATGTGGGTTTATGTATACAAGTTCGACAAGCACGGATGGTTCACCAAGTGCAAGGCCCGGCTCGTTGTACGAGGCGATCAACAGGCCAAGTCGACACACGAGGATACCTATGCATCCACACTTGCCGGCAGATCTTTCCGAACACTCATGGCTATAGCTGCTCGCTTTGATTTAGAACTTCTCCAGTATGATGTCGTCAACGCCTTTGTCAATGCTGAACTGAAACAGGACGTCTATATGCGGATGCCCGGAGGCTACCGGAAGCCTGGCCTGGTTCTCAAACTTCAGAAAGCACTATACGGCTTGCGCCAGTCACCATTACTTTGGCAAAAGGAACTAACCACCACCCTTACGAACATTGGGTTCAAGTCTGTACCTCACGAGCCATGCTGTCTCTCGAAAGGAGGAATATTGATATTCTTCTATGTGGACGACCTCATTGTTGCCTACGAGAAGACCAATCAAAGATCGGTCGAATGGACGATAGGCAAGCTTCGAGAAAAGTACCAACTCTCTGGAGGAGATATGCTACAGTGGTTTCTTGGAATTGAGATTATTCGCGACCGAAACCAACGTCTGATTTGGCTGTCGCAATCGTCATTCGTGGATAAGATCACTAGTCATTTTAGGATTCAAGGGGGAAAGCCTTCCCTCACTCCAATGACCACGAAAGAACTTCTTCCGAACGAAGAGCGCGCATCAACAGCGTCAATACAGCAGTATCAACGCAAGACCGGATCAGTGCTCTACCTGGCAGTAATCACTCGACCCGATATTGCCTTTGCTGTTTCTCGACTTTGTCGATTCAACATGAACCCGAGCGATGATCACCATGAGGCCTTGGACCACCTATTCCGGTATCTGCAAAACACCAGGGCACTTGCACTACAACTCGGCGGAACAGACACTTTTGATGTGTACAGTGACGCTTCCTTTGCCGACAACACAATCGATCGGAAGAGCTCGCAAGCCTACGTGATGAAGCTATTTGGAGGGACTATTGGATGGCGCGCCAACAAGCAGGACACCGTGACTACCTCTACAACAGAGGCGGAGTTGCTGGCACTTGCGCAGGCTGCGAAGGAGTCCATGTTCATCTCCAGATTAATCACCGAGCTCGGCGTGACCCTTGACAACAGAAGCATCATCATTCAGTGCGATAACGCGCAGACCATTCGGCTTATTAATTCCGACGTGGCGCTCCTGCAGACCAAACTTCGACACGTCGACATCCATAACCACTGGCTACGCCAGGAAGCACTCGCTAACCGGATCTCGGTCCGGCATACTCCCACCACCGAGATGATTGCGGACGGCCTCACGAAGGCATTACCCGCTCAGCAGTTCCAGAAGTTCGTCATGCAGGTTGGCCTAGTGGATATTAACGATAAGATTCAAGAGAGAAGGTTCAAGGAGCTCACTGCGGAGGACTTTGTCAGAGCAGAGGAACAGCTTGATGGATGAGCCGAATAAGGGATCGGAAGGATGGCCAACCTGACAATAGGAATACGGACTGCACAGACTGAGCCACGATGGCCAGTCTGGGGGGGTGTGTTGAACAGGTGCTGGGGTCTCACGTGCAAGCAGGGATACTTTAAGATTACAGCCGAAATGGTAAAACCTCTAAGGGGTAGATTTCAACAGAACACAAGATGAATACACCAATTCACATCAATGAACCGAATACACGTAATGTCTAACAGTTACCTATAATATATAAGCTCTCATTAATTAAAATAAGCTAAGTAGCTATACTCTTACTGAAGTACTAATTAAGCTGTTTAATAAGCTATATATTCTCTATCTTACTAAATAGATAGATAATAAGTTAAACTGTTATATTAGCTTTTTTTAAATTCTTTCTTACTGCCTTTAAATACAGAAGTAGTTGCTTAAAGTTATTAGCTTTAATAATATATATAATACTAATTGTTTTGTTTTAAGCTTCTTTTATTTTAAGTAATGAAATAAACTTATTTTATTTTTATTTTTGACGTAACTCGACTATTTCCAT
>NC_030987.1:5172370-5179989 GCF_000149955.1 Fusarium oxysporum f. sp. lycopersici 4287 | reverse complement strand
TCGTCTCTAATATCGAGATCCAAGCGGAAGCGTCTGACTGTATCTTCTCTGACGAGCTCGTCAGGACCGTTCCAGCTACTATGCCTAGCTATAGTTTCCCCTTCTTGGACTCCAGTCTCGTCGAGGTTGTGCATACGGTCTGTACCAATAAAGCTAAGTCAATCATAGGTGTTGATAACATGTATCTCTTCTAGAATTGGTGGAGAATTCATTGATTAACGTCCCCCACCCGTGAGTGCAACATACCAGCGAGTGCAACACGATACTGTACAGCTAAAAATAAACTACCCTAGATACTTCAAGTCTACCAAAACATTATTTCGCCTTTTAAAAGCATTATTTTTTGGTTTAGTATACATAAAAGTAGATATAACCTTTTTTTCTATATATTTAAACTAATTAGATAATAAAATACAGGGAGGTATACAGTGCTAATACACTTTTTCTTAATAATATTACAAATAAGTATAGAAACCTTTTTTAAAAAATTATGTTTAATAGCTGATAATATGGTCATAATATGTATTGGGTTTCTTCTGTTTTGAGCTAGACGCGGAGTTCTGAGAACTATTTGTAAATCTAGATTTAAGGTATAAGCGTAAATACTGCATACCCTGGTTTTGTTGCACTCACGGGTGCGGGACGTTGCTTCAAAATAATTTGTATGGTGTTTTGGCCGAAATTGCTTCATTGAACTAACTTTCCGTACCACGCTTTGTATTATCGTCATGACCGGGGTTATATGGGGCGGGGCACGGGATTGAGCTCGTCACCAATGGAATATCTTTTCGTCCCTGCAGGGGTATGGGTTATTTGACTTCGTTACAGATCCCATTGTTCTACAATGGGGGGCAATAAGTTTGAATACTGGGCGTGTATCTTTTTAAGCTGCTAGCTTCTTTTAGGTAAGTCCGTGCGTATATATTAGCCTCACACGCAGCTTTTAATCATACTGATTGGCTGACTTAAGCCTTTAACTGGGACCAGAAGTCGGCTAAGACTTAAACAAGCTAAACAGGGGGTGCCAGTACATCAAAAGGTATTCAAACTTAATCGGAGTTGAAGTTGAAGTTAAGCGTCTAGAACAGAAAGTGAAATATTCTTGCTGAGGGGTTATTAACTCGATGGGTTGCTCGCCTCTTCAGAACGAGCCAAAGGCCCGCTCGGCTTTCTCCTCAGCGTGTCTGTGTTAGCCTAGTGGCAGATATAGTCAAGGTTCATCTCAAGACTTGGTTCACAGGCCATAGAGCGATGGGCTTGCAATAAATCAGAATATCCAGATGACCCGAATATGTTAGTAAAATACTCAGAAGCTACATGCTTATAGACACGAGCTAAATATACAGAGTGCCGTAATCTGTTAAATAAAGGGTATTAACTCCAGCGCATCGTTAGGTGACAGCAACTAATAAAACAAATTGGCCAATAGAAAACGCGAGAGATCAATGTGGCGTTATCTTGGGTAAATGGCAAGGGTGGCGCCCAGTAAAACTGCGTGGAGGGAGGTCCGATAGCTAGGGCGGCCAATAAATGGGCACCTAGGTGGCGACCGTTACGTGCACATCCCCCTGTGCACTTAAGGGCTTCGCACATCCCCCTGTGCATGTAATATCCTTATGTAAGCTGGATATGTAGCATTGCAATCTCACCGCTATTTCTCATTTTATAATTTACAGCTTACCAACCTTTAATTACACTTAATCTACTGATTATTAACTCTCATGGCCTTAATTGAAGCTTCTTATCACTTCACTGATGATGTTCTCCCCCCTGAAGGTCAGTATAGCTCCAGGGAGGAGATCTGTACAGCGATTAATGTTTGGGCAGGGCCACGAGGCTATGCCTTTGTCATTGGAAGGTCTCTGAAGACAGATAATGGAAGAGGGATTATATATTTTAACTGTGATCGAGGTGCAGGGCGTATACCTAAACTTTCTATGACACGGGGGACTATAACCCGCCGAACAAACTGCCAATTCTCTGTTCTTGCAAAGGAGGATCTTATTACAGGTATTTGGCACCTCAAGCATCGTAACGGGCTTTAATATTATACACATAATCACGAACCAAGCCTCGATCTAAGGGCATATCCCTTACTTCGTTAGTTATCACGGGAGGATCAGTTAATAGTCTAGGACCTTTCTAATGCTGGGATTCCACCAAGGAATATTAGGTCTTATCTATGATAACACTCTGATACCATTGCTATACAGCAGGATATCTATAACTGCATTGCAGTAGGAAAGAGAGCCCTTGCTAAAGGCCAAAGTAATATACACGCCCTTGCTGATAAGCTAAATAGTGAAGGATTCTGGAGTCGGATATGCCTCGATAATAATAGCGTAGTTACAGCTATAATCTTTGCATATCCTCGTTCACTTTTATACCTCAAATCATATCCAGAAGTGCTTATTATAGACTGCATATATAAGACCAACAAATATAAGATGCCTCTTCTTAATATAGTTGGCATTAATGCTTGCCAAAGAAGCTTCTATGTTGCATTTGCCTTCCTTAGTGGAAAGGAAGAGGCTAACTTTAACTGGGCTCTTACTTAATTACGGTCTTTATTTAAAGAGCATAGTATTGGCCTTCCCTCTGTAATACTTACAGATCGTCAGCTGGCTCTTATAAACGCAATCTCCTTATCTACATGCTTCCCTAAGGCTACCTTATTATTATGCATTTGGCATATTAACAAGGCAGTCCTTAGTAACTGTATGCCAGCATTTACAAAGGGTAAAGATCATACAGAGGGAATGGAAGAGTGGAAGGAGTTCTATCATCTATGGCAGGAGATTGCATACTTAAAGTCCGAGGAGACTTATAATAAGAGACTTCTAGAGTTTAAGGAGCGTTATAAGACTAACCATCTTATAGAAGTAGGCTATATTATAATAATATGGCTTAATCCTTATAAAGAGAAGTTTATAAGAGCATAGACTGACTAATAGCTTTACTTTAAATAATATATTACCTTATGCTATAAGGGTATTTATCACTTAGTAAAATCTAAGATAAATAGCTTATAAGCTGATTTCTTTAAGGCCTGGAGGGTTATTAATCGTGTTATCCTTAACTAGCTCTCTAAGTTATAAGCAAACCAAGCAAGGCAGCAGGCAACTATGCCAAATATTTAGGAGTCAGGTATATTATTTAATAATATCCGTGGTTAGGTATTACATAAGGCTATCCTTAAAGTTAAAAGTTAGCAGAAACGACTTTTGCATACGGTGCCTGCTTGTACCGGAGTTTTCTTAAGAACTACTGGCCTGCCTTATGCGCATATAATCTTGCCTATATACAAAAAGGGAGAATGCCTACAGATATCGCATTTTTACTCACACTGGCGTTATCAGCATATAGGAAGCCCTCAACTTATTATCTAGCCTCATCGGCAATTCGATCGCCTGGTGATTCTTCCATCAGCACCACCAATAAGCACACAGAGAGAGCCTTCTTTATTTAAACATGTTAAGAAACAGGCCCAGCAACAGAAGCCTCCCAAATGCTCAGCGTGTAGCAATGGAGGCCCATATAAGAGTTTCTAAGGCATATCCCCTTCGTTATAATAAGCTAAGATTACCTCCTATAACTGCTCCTGCTCCTGCTCCTACGTTTAAGCCTCCTCCTCGAGCGCCTTCACTTAGGCCGCCTGTTCCATTCCCTACTATTACGGCTATAATAACTACAACAACAACTACACAAACAGCAATATATATTGCAACTACCCCTTTGACTTTTTCATTACCACCTTTACAGGCAAGAGAACCAAGCCCTCCTTAGTATGATACTCCTAAGGCTATTTATAATCGTTATAAAGCATCCCGAGAGGCGTGGCGTGCTACCTTGCCTCCACGAGCTAAGAAGGATAATAAGGCATATAGGAAATTAAAAGGTCTGCCTGCAAAATACTCCAAATCCTCAGTTAAATATGCCCTTAATTAGAAGCGAATGAATCGTTAATATGACCTAGGCATTGGTAAAGGGAAACGGGATTAGACTTAAGAGGAGATTTATATATATCTTGACTTTAAAGAGGCTAAAGAGGAGCATGCCGCTCTCAAAGAGCAGATACGGCTTAAAGAGGGGCCTTATCAGGGGCAAAATGGTATATAAGACTGCATTAACACAGCAGTACATACTAGTTAAGCACGGCAGGCATATTTTAATAATTAGAACCCCTATTATAAAATCTAATTAAAGCTAAGGTTGTATTAATTAAGTTTATTATTAGTACTTTTATTGTTATTACCTCGTTTTTGGATTTTTTAATTGCATTAATGCAAGATAACCTTAAATGCGCGCAAAGTAATTAAATAGTACTTTAACCTTTAGTTATTTGCTTCTAGGTGTAAAATACACCTATTAGGGAATAATTTTTAGTTGTTCTTCGAGCTTAGACTTTAGCTTATATAAGGATATTATATGCACAGGGGGATATGCAAAGCCCTTAAGTACACAGGGGGATATGCACGTAACGGTCGCCTACCTAGGTGCCTAAATTATGTCAGTAATCGTCGCCCCGATTGGCCAGCAACGGGTCTGAGGTTGTAATGCTGTTTTCTAATTTTTTTAAAGCACAAGCCAACTAGTTACCGTTTAACAACAATACAAAGTTCTGCCTTATCCTCTGCTATATATAAGGTTTCTTGCTCTATACTATCTGTTTCTGCTTTTCGCCATATTTCTATCATGCCTCTTCTTTTATTTACTAGAGGATTCTTTCCTATCTTAACAACTTAGGCTTCGATGCATTCATCCTCCGCCTTACTCTAATGCAAATACGCCATCATCTCTTCTCTTATCTATTCTCTTAATCCTATTGACGTGATACAGCGCTTAGACATTTATTTGTAGTCCAGGCACTACTCATAGCTCTGCTTATCATACCTAAGTAGAAGCCCTATTGCCCTGCGATATTGCTGATTTGTTTTAATGCTGCCAGCCGGCTGCGCCGCATACTACGCACTTCTTGCAGCGACATATCTTTCATATATGGCTTCTGGCGAGTCATACCTCAGTAGTGGTTGCAAAGGAAGGTTACGCGAATCGGATGGCTCGTGATTTAGATATTCTTCGCCAGAAGGGCCTGACACAGTTCCAACGGGACAGTCTGGGACGACAGAATGTTGAGGAGCTGTAAGCGAAATTTGTACAGTATATGTGAGGTCGACCAGATTGACGAGCTCTGGAGTGACCGCAACCACATTCACCAGACTGTGCATGACCTTGGCAAGTTGGGGGATCGATTACAGGGCTGGAACAAGCACCAGATGGATGCCGTTCAAAACCCTAACACATCACTTGAGGCGGTACCAGCAGGAAGCAGAGAAGATTAAAATGCCCTGAAGTCTCGTCACTCTAAAGGCATTGAGGATGAAGATGAGGGAATCCAGAATCACTTGGGCCTTTTGGTTGACTATCTCAAAACCACATTTCGCTCTACTGAGGAGCATCTGTCTACCCTCTTTGTAAAGTACGAAATTGTTGAATATGTGCTGGAAGAACTGACGGTTCCCCACTCAACTTCGGGATTCAAATTAAGGTTTGGAGTCCTAAACTTAGATTATAGGATTTTTGTCAGATTTTCAGGTGCAAAAAGTTTATTGTGTCCTTTTTTCTCTTGTACTCGAAGGAATTTTTAGATCTTATGTCCTTGAGTGGTCCCTTCTTGGACCTGAGTCCTAGAAAGTCCTAGATGAAAGTCCTACGATCTACATCATTATTCCAGCTCCAAATTCAAGTGAAAGAGGACTTTGACGCGTCTTGATTGGACCGCTGTGTCACGGGCTGGGCTCGGTAGGGCAGGTGAACGGGGAACGCTTCAGGCAGAATACGGTCTATTGCTACGGATAGGCACTGCAGGCAGGTCAGGCTCTATTAACAAGACGTAGCTCGAGGAGCTACGTTCAGGAACTATCTGGTCGGTAAACAAAGTCTCTGCGATAACGTATCGCCACGTGATCCGGATCTACCTTGTTAGTGGTCTAGGGTAGGCCAGTCTGGTCGAGCTGTGACAGTACCCCCCTCTCTTAGCATCGAGCTCTGTCGAGATAGGTCACTGTGGTCCAGGTTTATCGGGATATCTCCTGTGGAAGTTAGCCACAACCTCGGCGGCGTTCTCCACATAGTCTGCGGGGACTTCTGTTGGGTCTGCGTATCCAGCCCATTTCACGGTATACTTCAGTCTAGGACGGCCTCCGCGGCCGCGTCTGTCCCAGCGGGAATCTACGATATCTTCGACTTCCCACTCCTCTACTCCTTCAGCTTCGACAGGCGGCGGCGGGTCTGGATTCTGGCCCGGCAGCGGGTCGGTAGCGGCGGGCTTAAGCAGGTTTGTGTGAAATACCGGGTGTATCTTCATACTGGCAGGCAGTTCCAGTCGGTAGGCGTACGGGGAGATAACCTTCGTGATCTTAAGCGGGCCGATGTTCTTCCAGTCTAGCTTCTTCTGCGGTCTCAATGTCTTGATGTTTCGGGCGTCTAACCAAACGTGATCTCCTTCACGATATTGTCTGGCAGGTCGTCGGTGACGGTTCGCTTGGGTTTCGTAGCGGGCTTGCGCGGCTATACTCTCGGAGCGTAGGTATTCCAGTATCTCATTCATTTTTTGCGCGAACTTCTCAGCGTCTCTTGTGGCAGGTGTTCCTTTGACTGTAATTGTAGGCTCGAAGCCCATCCGCGGGTTGAATCCGTAATTCGCGAAGAACGGGGACATACCGGTCGTCTCAGACTTCAGGGAGTTCGCAGCGAACTCGGCCAGAGGGAGCCATCGGCTCCAGTCATCTTGTAAGTAAGATACATAGGCTCTCAGGTACTGTTCCAATATCGCATTTAAGCGTTCTGTCTGTCCATCGGTCTCGGGGTGATAGGCGGTTGATAGCAGCGAGTTGATTGATAGCTGCTGGGTAAGCTTCTTCCAGAACTCAGCCACAAATTGGGGTCCCCGGTCTGATATAATTGTATGTGGGAGGCCATGTAGCTTCCACACCTCTTTCAGGTAATAACGGGCGGTGTCTTCTGCATCACAGGTCCCTTTACAGGCGATAATATGTCTCATCTTCGTGAGGCGGCAGGCTATAATCAATATGGCGTCGTGTCCTTCGCTGGGCGGCAGGTAGGTGATAAAATCCATTGATATGTGTTGCCAGGCTCGTTCAGGTACCGGTAGGGGCTTTAGGACTCCTTGCCTTGCCTCTCGGGCAGGATTGGCTCTTCGGCAGGTATGACAGTTCTTAACCCATCGTTCAACATATGACAGCATTCCAGGCCAGTAGTAATCGCGGGAGAGTAGATCATAAGTACGGGCGCGGCCTGGGTGACCAGCTATAGGGTGTTCGTGGCTAGCCTTCAGGAGTGCGGTCTTCAGAGGGTCGTAATTCGGAATATAAACGCGGTCTCGGTATAGCAGTCGGTCTTGTATTACTTTGCATTCGGCAAGTGTGATCTTCGGGTGGCGTGGGGCTCCTTCTTCTAGGGCTTGCAGTATCGACTGTAGATCTTCATCGGTCTTATAGGCTTGGTCTAACAGGCGGCTAATGTCTTCTGGTAGCTCTAAGAGAAAGATGGAGTTCTCTAATGGAAATGAAACCTTGTTGATGAGATTGTCGAGATGA
>NC_030987.1:5160391-5172270 GCF_000149955.1 Fusarium oxysporum f. sp. lycopersici 4287 | reverse complement strand
CCTAACCATTATTACTCTCTATAACCCTAACCCTTTCACCTGCTTTAACCCTAACCTTGAAAAACTCTATAACCCTAACCCTTTTACCTGCTTTAACCCTAACCTTGAAAAACTCTATAACCCTAACCCTATAACTCTGTTTACCCCTAACCTTAAAATAAACACTAGATAGAATAATATTACTTTTCTTCCTTAACCCTAACTCTTGTTACTACTGCCTTACACTTACTATATCTACTACCTTTAGTAGATTATAACCTTACTCTTTAATTTCCCTCTTTATATCTTATCTTTCTCTTTCTACTTTATAACCCTTTTATCCTACTAGTTACTTCTTCCTAACCTTGTGTTTTAATGCTTTATAATAACCCTAATACTATACATCTACTATTTAATCTTACTATTATAAAATCTCTTTATTTTTTTCTTTTTTTCTTTTTTTCTCTTTCCTTTTCTGTAATATTATCTTTCATCCTAGTTAATCTTTATATTTACCCTTAGTTATATAAGTACTATTTACTTACTTTTCCCTTTATATAGTACTTATACTACCTAATATATTTTTACTTTCCTTTCTCTCTTTATTCCTTATATGCTCTCTTTATATAAAATATAATAACCTTTTTATTACTATCTTTATAGCAATATACTCTCTGTCCTAACCTTTTTCTTTTCTAGTAATATACTGTACAATTGTCACGGGCTGGGCTCGGTAGAGAAGGCGAACTCTCCAAAATTCCTTCATCGAAAACTGCTGTTAGGGAGCCGATAGCGTCCCCGCAGTTTTTGTGTGGTCGCGTGGCCTGCAGAAAATCCCGCTCCTAGCACCGCACTAACAGTGCGTGCCAAGAAAGAATTTTTACCGGAGAGAGTTGATCGCCACGTGATCCGGATCTACCTTGTTAGTGGTCTAGGGTAGGCCAGTCTGGTCGAGCTGTGACAGTACCCCCCTCTCTTAGCATCGAGCTCTGTCGAGATAGGTCACTGTGGTCCAGGTTTATCGGGATATCTCCTGTGGAAGTTAGCCACAACCTCGGCGGCGTTCTCCACATAGTCTGCGGGGACTTCTGTTGGGTCTGCGTATCCAGCCCATTTCACGGTATACTTCAGTCTAGGACGGCCTCCGCGGCCGCGTCTGTCCCAGCGGGAATCTACGATATCTTCGACTTCCCACTCCTCTACTCCTTCAGCTTCGACAGGCGGCGGCGGGTCTGGATTCTGGCCCGGCAGCGGGTCGGTAGCGGCGGGCTTAAGCAGGTTTGTGTGAAATACCGGGTGTATCTTCATACTGGCAGGCAGTTCCAGTCGGTAGGCGTACGGGGAGATAACCTTCGTGATCTTAAGCGGGCCGATGTTCTTCCAGTCTAGCTTCTTCTGCGGTCTCAATGTCTTGATGTTTCGGGCGTCTAACCAAACGTGATCTCCTTCACGATATTGTCTGGCAGGTCGTCGGTGACGGTTCGCTTGGGTTTCGTAGCGGGCTTGCGCGGCTATACTCTCGGAGCGTAGGTATTCCAGTATCTCATTCATTTTTTGCGCGAACTTCTCAGCGTCTCTTGTGGCAGGTGTTCCTTTGACTGTAATTGTAGGCTCGAAGCCCATCCGCGGGTTGAATCCGTAATTCGCGAAGAACGGGGACATACCGGTCGTCTCAGACTTCAGGGAGTTCGCAGCGAACTCGGCCAGAGGGAGCCATCGGCTCCAGTCATCTTGTAAGTAAGATACATAGGCTCTCAGGTACTGTTCCAATATCGCATTTAAGCGTTCTGTCTGTCCATCGGTCTCGGGGTGATAGGCGGTTGATAGCAGCGAGTTGATTGATAGCTGCTGGGTAAGCTTCTTCCAGAACTCAGCCACAAATTGGGGTCCCCGGTCTGATATAATTGTATGTGGGAGGCCATGTAGCTTCCACACCTCTTTCAGGTAATAACGGGCGGTGTCTTCTGCATCACAGGTCCCTTTACAGGCGATAATATGTCTCATCTTCGTGAGGCGGCAGGCTATAATCAATATGGCGTCGTGTCCTTCGCTGGGCGGCAGGTAGGTGATAAAATCCATTGATATGTGTTGCCAGGCTCGTTCAGGTACCGGTAGGGGCTTTAGGACTCCTTGCCTTGCCTCTCGGGCAGGATTGGCTCTTCGGCAGGTATGACAGTTCTTAACCCATCGTTCAACATATGACAGCATTCCAGGCCAGTAGTAATCGCGGGAGAGTAGATCATAAGTACGGGCGCGGCCTGGGTGACCAGCTATAGGGTGTTCGTGGCTAGCCTTCAGGAGTGCGGTCTTCAGGGGGTCGTAATTCGGAATATAAACGCGGTCTCGGTATAGCAGTCGGTCTTGTATTACTTTGCATTCGGCAAGTGTGATCTTCGGGTGGCGTGGGGCTCCTTCTTCTAGGGCTTGCAGTATCGACTGTAGATCTTCATCGGTCTTATAGGCTTGGTCTAACAGGCGGCTAATGTCTTCTGGTAGCTCTAAGGAAAGGATGGGTTCCTCTATTGGTATTGAACCTTGTCGGTGCGGTTGTCGGATGCGGGCTCTCTGGACCTTTAACGGTGGAAGTTGCCAATTCTCCTTCTTCAGGACTACTTGGCTCTGGTGCGCCAGGCGCTCATCCCCCTCTTTAGGGAGGTCCTCTGACCTCCTGGTCAGGGCATCGGGCTTAACTCCTTGCTTCCCTGGTCTATAGGTGATCTGGAAATTAAAGCGGGACAAGAATTCAGACCACCTAGCCTGCCTCCTATTCAGCAACTTCGTGGTCGTGAAGTACTCGAGGTTCTTGTGGTCTGTAATAACTCTGATAGGTGAGGGTGCTCCCTCCAGTTCAGGTCTCCATTCTTCAAAACAGCGGATAATAGCCATCAGTTCCTTGTCGTAGATCTCGTAGTTACACTCTGTAGCAGTGTGCTTCTTTGAGAAGAACGCCACCGGGTGTAACCTTCCTTCGTTATCATACTGTGAGAGTACGCCTGCTGAGACATAATCAGAGGCATCGGTCTCAAGGATCACGTCCTTGGTCCAGTCAAACGGGCGTAGAATTGGTGCCGTTATAAAGGCTTCCTTTAACCTTACAAAGGCCTTCTCGCAAGTATCGTCCCATATAAAGGGTACATCCTTTTTTGTCAGTCTATTCAGGGGTGCTGTGAGCTTTGAGAAGTCACGGATGAACCTCCTATAGAAGTTCCCGAAGCCAATGAAGGCTTGTACATCTGTCAGGCAGGTCGGTGTTTTCCAGTTCTTAACAGTCTCAACCTTCGCGGGGTCCATTCTGATGCCTTCCTGGCCCACGATCAGGCCCAGGAATTTCGTCCCTTTCACTAGGAATTCGCACTTCGATGGGTTTGCGAAGAGCCCAGCGGATCTCAGCCTCTGGAGCACCAACTTGAGGTGCTCTATGTGCTCCTCCCGGGTCCGGCTGTAAATCAGGATGTCGTCTAAGTAAGCTGTACAGAATATATCCAGGTGCTCTCGCAGAGCGTCGTTAATATAACGTTGAAACGTTGCAGGGGCTCCTGTCAGGCCGAAGGGCATGACCAGGGACTCATATAATCCGAAACGGGTCCGGAAGGCCGTGAGGTATTCTTGGCCCTTCTCGATCCGGAGGTTGTTAAAAGCGGATACAATATCTATGCGGGAGAAGTACTTCATGCCGGACAGGTTGTTCAGGGATTCCTTGATCAGGGGTAACGGGTAGCGGTCCTTTACGGTGATATTATTCAGGGCCCTGTAGTCCACGCAGAATCGTAGCCCGCCGCCTGGCTTCTTGACAAACAGCACTGGGGAGGCGACGGGTGAAGAGCTAGGTCGGATGAATCCTTTGCGCAGGTTCTCATCGAGCCACTCTCGTAGAGCTGTCAACTCTTCTCGGGACATTCCATATAGCGGGCCGAAGGGCAGCTTCCCTCCGGGTATCAGTTCAATGTGGTGATCTCCGGCTCGGTGCGGAGGTAGCTTCTCTGCTTCTTTAGGCGAAAATACGTCCTGGAACTCTCGTAGTTCCTCGGGCAGTCTCAGATCCTCACTCTTATTCTGTAATGCTCTGTCTATCTGTTCCAGGGTGACAGCGAAGAAGCGACAGCGGGTTCTCCGGCTATATAGTCTGACAGCTTGTAGGGATATAGGAAGGATATCCTTCCTCCTCAGGCTTTGGGGAATGTTCTGTTCTAGCTGGCGGAGGAATTTCTTTGGGACGGTCTGTAGGGCTTTGATTTTTGTGGGCTTGGCTGGTGTATTACAGAACTTCTGACAGTATAGACTATTAAAGGTAAAGGTGTGGGCTGCGAAGCCTACCTGTGGATCGTGTTGCTTTAACCAGGGCATTCCTAAGACTATAGGATAGCTGGCTAGCCGGGTGACGTAGAATAACATATTCTTCTGGTAGTGGTCGGCGATACGGAGTCCGGCACGGACGTAGTGGGTGATCTGTCCACTCTCGGCAGGGCGGCCATCGAATACTTCTATTTCGAAAGGCCTCTTCAGGGGGCGGAATTGCAGGTTCTGGGACTTAGCCCAGCTTTCATCAATGAATCCTTTCCCTTCTGCTCCGCTATCTGTCATAGCGTAAGAAGGTATTGGTTCCTTTCCAGTTGATATTAGGTTAGCAGGTAAAATCATTAAGTTAGAACGTTGGTTCCCTTCCTCTTCAACTGGAATCCCATGGACCGAGGCGGCAGATAGTCTGATCTTCAGTGCGGGTGGTAGTGAGGCGGGAGCCTGCCGCCGACTTAGGACAGGCTCGCCCCGTTTTCCTGGTGCCTTCGTGAGTTGCGGGAGTCGGATCGGTCTAGAGCCGGGGATCTTGGAGAGGAGTGACGGCTATAGCGGTAAGGGCTCTGGGGAATAGCTGCGTGTCGGAATTTAGCAGGCCGGGTGTCGGGTTCAGGGCAGTCGCGGAGGTAGTGAGATGACGACCCGCAACGGAAGCACTGGTTATTCTCTCTGCGGTAGTTCGGGCGGATATAGCGGCGTTGATTGCTTAAGTCCATGGGGTCTCCGGCAAGCTGGGGATTCTCAGGGGGGCTTCGACCCCTACGGGGCGAGGGGGACTTCCTCTCTTGTCTCTCGGCCCGTGTGCGTGTAGGACCTACACGAGGTATAGGGTTCGACCTCTTAGGGATATAGGGTCGGCTCTTCTCACGGTATTCTTGCAGGCGTATATCCAGTTCCTTGAAGTGCGATACTAATGTATTATAGCTGTAATCGGCAGGGGGGTTATTCAGGAGCATCTCGGATAGCTCTTTCGATACGGCCTTCTCGAGGAAAGGGGCCAGGGCATCTCCCTCAAGGCCGCTATCAAGGCTCAGGCTCTGAAACTCGGCATAGAAGGTAGAGAAGTCTCTATCTCTCTGTTTGATAACATCTAGCTTCCGTCGTGCTGTTCTGGCTTCGTTCGGGTCCCCATAGGCGCCCTGTAGGATATCCAAGATATCCTGATAGTCTGGAAGGCGGCAAGCTCCCTTAAAGATGTAAGGTTGTATGAGCTTGTAGGATTCCTTGTTCAGTCGGCTATTCACATAAGCCATACGGCTCACTGCAGTCGGGTATCGGTCTTCATTAACGGTTAGTTTCTCTGTAATGGCATCACGGAAGCGGCGTAAGTCTGCGCGGGTAGCTTCAAACTTCTCAGGGTCGGGTAGTCGTTCTGAAAGGTAGGCGGAGGCGGTAGATCGGGTAGTAGGAGGCGGAGCCGCTCCCACAATCTCAGCTGCTTGCGTCTTAGCAAGGGGATCAGGCGTAGCGGAGGGCGTTAGGGCTGATACAGTAGGTAGTCTAGAGGCTATAGCTTGGCGGGCTTCATCCCGGGCCGCCTCTAGTTCCTTTTCTTTCTTATCAAGCCGGTCCTCTACCCATGACCTCTGCATCATGGCGGCGGACTTCTCGATCTGTACCGCCTGTAGGGTGTTCTGGAGGTTCAGGATTTCCTCTTGCTGGGTCTCGACCTGGACTTGGAGCTCTACGAGCTTCCTATCGGCTGCGACCTGGTTGGATTCCTGTTCTTTCATCCAGGCGTAGGCGTCGCTTAGGTATTGGTACCACTTATCGGGGTCCTCTGCATAGCATGCCTCATATTCGGCGCGGCTTCCTGGGATAGCGGGGGGAGTCGGGTGGGCAGGCATTGCGTTCGGCGTCCAATTGGTGGGAGCTACGTAGTGTCACGGGCTGGGCTCGGTAGGGCAGGTGAACGGGGAACGCTTCAGGCAGAATACGGTCTATTGCTACGGATAGGCACTGCAGGCAGGTCAGGCTCTATTAACAAGACGTAGCTCGAGGAGCTACGTTCAGGAACTATCTGGTCGGTAAACAAAGTCTCTGCGATAACGTATCGCCACGTGATCCGGATCTACCTTGTTAGTGGTCTAGGGTAGGCCAGTCTGGTCGAGCTGTGACACGCTGCCCCTGTTTTTCTCTTTCACTTGAAAGGGGTTATCTGGCGAAACTGCCGCGACTCCACTTTCAGCGATGCGCTTAATCGTCTGATTGGATCTCTAACCCTATCTCTTTAAGTGGCACAAGGCATCCACGAAGTCACGACAGGGGTGGGGGGCCAATCAAAATGAACCGTGACAGCCGGTACCTCCATCTACACCTAAATTGGCGTGTGATATAAGTACCTACAGTCAGCATTGTTACAAATCGCTACATCATACACTTTGCAGCCGTACCTGCTAACCCGACCTCGTGCATTTCCTGATATCGGCTGTAAATAACCTCCTTTTTTTTTCCCCCTTTTGGCGGGTCGAGGCTGCCCTTGGCGGGGGCCTTTGCAAGCTAGGCAAGGTGAAGAGCTATTTCTGCCTCTGTAGACATGATTGATATCTCTTTGTAGGTGAATTTGCCGTGCTTCAAGATCCTCGCTGTCTTCTTCCTTCCCTGTACGGCATCTCTTCCTTGTGCAGCTATCGGTGCCGTACTTGTTGAAAATGGCGTTGTAAATAGCCTCTTTCCAAGCTTGAAGCGTGGTATAGGGCTTCGAACGAGGCTGCCGGGTCTTCTTCTGCAAAATGAAGCTATTCGCAAGTGCGACTTCAAGGAGGAAGGACCACAGCAACGCCTGCCAAGGACCGCGCCGGAATCGATGCTCATATGTTGTATAGGGCCTTATCTGATAGCCGCGGTCCACGTGATTCATTTCAACGTTATACTGAGCGGCAATAGAAGGAATAGGGATCATCCTGAAGCTATCACCATTGAATACCTGCTGCAGGCGTTGTGCCTCTGCCTTTGTGCCTCTTTTGTCGGGCAACATCCTCTTTATACGTGTGCGGGCAAGAGGGGCTGCGCTGTGCACAGTTGAAAGGAAGAGCACTACAGAGCTATCTTTCCAAGCGATTTGAAGGACCTAGAGGGAACAGAAAGAGACAAATTAGTAAGGGAAATATAGGTAAAGTTGTCCAAACCTGTTTATCCTTCGTCGGGATTAAATATACCTTATTATACGCCAAAGGCTTGCCATCAGGAAGCTTCCCGGTCTCTTTTATATGCTTCATCTCGGTGGTGATGCCGCTGTTAGGGCGTGCCGTGCCTGTAGCCCCGTATCCAAGCTGCCGAAGAAGGCGGAAGAGCTGCGGCGACGAGAAGAGGTTATCTGTGAAGACGTGATATGTCTGCGTTAACAGCCTTTTCAGTAGGTGAACCACGACGCTCTGTGTATTGCTGAGAGGGATCTCGGTCAGCAGCTTTCCCTTCTTGCCGCACCGTTGTGGTATAGGTAGCTCAATCGCTACAGCCTTATATGGTGATGCCTTCACATGCCAAAGCCACTGCAGAAAATAGCCCTGTTGCGCAATAACCCAGACTTTGAACCCTACCGGCGTAGGCTTTCCCTTGACGAGCGTTATCTCTTTTGATCTGCCTGTAAAAGGGATCATACACTCATCTACAGTCAGATTAGTCCCTGGAAGATAGAGCTCGATAGACACCCTTTGTATGTGATCAGACCACTCTTCAGCCGCTTGGAAGGTCTTTGGAAGATCGTCCTCATCCCTCACATCGAGCTTGGTGTAGTCAAAAGTGCGGAAACACCTTATAATCAGCTGAAACCGGCGTAAGGGCGTGAACTTGATGATTGAGTGAAGGGGGCGCTGATCTCCTAGCCTAGGAGCCTTCCAATGGTCCTTGAGGGATTTTCCCTATGAATTCCTAGGTAAATAAGGACCCCAAGCCATACATAAGCTGTTGCGGTGGAGATGCCTTCCCACTTGAGAATGCGGGACTGTTTGGAAAGGGGGGTATTCCAGTTGTCAATAACGGCATTTTCGAGCAAGTGAGCGACCCAGCTGTTGGTGTATTCAATCCATGACTGTACAAGGGAAATAGGTACGAAAAGCTGGAATAATTCGAGTGGTTCCTTGGGTAGAGGGTTGATCTTAAAATCACGATATTCTATGTTGAAAGGTTGAAAATCATCACCGCGGCCCTCTTCGGGCGGAAAATTAGGCACGCCGGTGGGGTCATTAGTTGCCCTCAAAGGCAGGGGGTCAAAGCTATGATCATCTATGTAATCTTGTATCTTTTCAGAGCTCATCGTTTTAATTGAGACTTGTTAGGGTCAATTTGTATGAGGATTTTGATGATTTTGGTGGTGTTGAATGAAGAAGCTGTCTGTCGGGAACTTCACGTACCCCGCAGGTACCCGCAAAATTAGTCAGGAAAAGCGGGGTAAGTGACCTATGGATGCCTTGTGCCACTCAAAGAGATAGGATTCTTGGAGAGTTTAATGCAATAGCTCAGGGGGCCCAATAGGCACACGGGTACCCGTGGGCATTATGTAAACGTGGATATATAACACTACTTTTACAACACAACTACAACGAGAATTAGCTACAGGGCTAAATACAATGCTTGCTGCTCCTCAATATCCTTCTTACATGCTCTCCAAATCTCTCCTGGCCCTCATCTGCCCGAAAAGGGTTATACTACTATCTCATCGGCTACTTAGGCATCAAGACGGTCGTTTTCTGACTTATCCCAGTCAAGATAGGCCATCATCTCTTCTTTGGTCCATTCCCTAGAGCCTATTGGCATCTCACAGCACTTGATCATTTGCTTCCAGTCGAGGCACCAGTCGTAGTCGGCTTTGCTATACCGTAAAGGTAGGCCCGTCGCCTTCCGATACTGTTGGTTAGTCTTGATACTGCTGGGCGGCTGCGCCTTATACCAAGCTTCTCTTACTGCAGTATATCTCTGGTAGATAGCTTGTGGGTCATCATACCGCAGTGCCCGCGCTACTGCTGCCACCGGTGACTCTACTGCTGCCGGACCCTTCGCTGTTGCCGATAACGGTGCCGTTATTGAAGTATTAGCTGTTGCTGGGGGAGCAGCCATCGCTGCTAACGTTTCTGTTGCTGTCGGCGCCTCTATTTCTGCTCGTTGTAAAAGCTCTGCGTGCCGCAGAGGGTATGACTTCGAGGTCATTCTATGACCTATCGCGTGGCACATACTGCATTTAGGCTGCGCCCTTGGTTGTGTTGCTGCCTCAACTGCCTCAAAAGCACTAGGCTCCCGCCGAATGCTTGACTGTGGATTGGCTGTATTATCAGCTATTCGATTAATGGATTGACGAGGCTCAAGCAGTAGTTGAGGACTCCCAGTGCGACTAAGATGCCACTGTCTATGGAAGTGTTCTAGACGAAGGGGTTGGTCCTGCTCTTGTAGCGCCCTGAGCATATAGGCACAAGGGAGACCGTGAAATCGAGAGAATGTGCCGGTACAGGCAGGTAAGTCTTCTTTCAAGAGCAGTTTCCGTTGCTCTTCAACCTTACGTAAAGCCTCATGAGATACCCAGCCACGTATAGCACTATACATAACCCCAGAGAGCTCAATCGGCACACGCAATTGCTGCTTGGCTTGGTTAGATCATAGCTCAGCCAGTTGATTAAGCAATGCATGCTTGCTGGCCCTCCAAGCCTCGAAAAAGATCTAACGTGGACTTCTTTAGGTGGCTCTTCAGGAGCCCGTGAATACCTTCGACCCGCGAGGTAACTACGTTACCAAAATGAGGGCACTGATCAACCCAAGCCTTGACAAGCTTTTCCTTGTAGAGATCGAGCCAATTAGTCTTAATATACCCAACTCCATCGAGATATCGCGGTAGGAAGAGCAAGTCTGGATAAGCCTTAAGGTATGCTAATGATTCTAGATAGGCGAATAATACTGCTGTAACTCAGTCATATGAATCAAGCTGCATCCGGCTCCAGAACCCTTCCTTATCCAGCTGGTTGGCAAAAGCGTGTATAGTGCTCTGGCCCTCACAGAGCTCTCGCTTACTATCTGCAATACAATTATAGATATCTTGCTGGGTTGCAATGGTATTTGAGGTCTGGCGGATATAAGTTCTGATATCCTTTGGCGCTATCCCCGCATTTGTAAGGCTACTGATTGTTATTCTATCCATATCGGACAATATGCGATGCATTGGATGAGCAGACTGGTGCCAGCTTGGTTCATGGTTATGAATAGCGAATCGGCTATCTGGACGATGCCTTAAAGTCCATATAGCCTTATCAAGGCTTTGTTTTGCAAGCACGGAGAACTGGCAGTTGGTGCCTCAAGTGCTGTCTTCCGTCTCCGTTCTGTTGATGCATCTAGAGGGCGACAGGCTCGGTCACAAGTGAATGTAACTGTAACCCCCCTAGTCTTCTCTTTATGGGACCTTCCAGTAACAAAGGTATAGCCCCGTGGTGCTGCCCAGCTATTGATCGCCTTAAATAAGGCCTCTCGGGATGTGTACTCACATTCAGGGGGGAGACAATCATCTAGAAAACGAGCGGCCGCTCCAATTGGCTCCATATTGTAATATTGTACCATGTAATAGATAGATTTCCAAAAGTAGCGCAGGGACTAAAGAGGAGCTTGAAGCAGGCACGCGACGTGTTCGCGTTGGCCATCCAAGCTTACATAATGCCCACGTAGTAGTAGTAGTAGTAGTAGTAGTAGTAGTAGTAGTAGTAGTAGTAGTATTTATTACGCCCGGGAGAACGGACCTCATAGGGCCTGTGGCTACGCTAAGCTATTTACGTATTCCCCGCTTTTCATCTATTCTACACGAAAGAAAGCCCTACTGCTCTTCCTGTTCTTACTTTTCTAGCCCCGTTTGCTTGACTCTGCTTGACAGACCTGCTTAAAGGCTAACCAATACCATCTCTAAGTGTTTAGCATCCTATCTTTAGCAGCTGAAGCATAGTCTGTTAACTTAAGGCTGTTTATTATTAGTAATTAGCTGTAATATTAATATTAGTAGTTATTTATTTTCTCCTTCTTAAACCCCTTCCTAGCTTAATCTTCCTATTGCTATTGCAAATTTGACTGTTGCTTATACTGCCTCTAGGTTAGGTCTCTACTTTGCTTTATCTAACACCGACTTTCTACCTAGAAAGAAGGAAAGGTTACCTATTATGTTTTATCCTACTTAATGCATAGCTTTATGCTCTGCTTCCTATCTTATGCATTAGAATAGAAAATGCTTTATTATCTCTGGTCTATATCTATATTTATATATATCTGACTCTGTGGCCCTGATCTTGTTGAGGTAGCTGTTAATCCTTGCTATTCCTATGCAGAGCTGTAAGAGCACTCTGGCTTCTTATCTCTTATAAATATTATATAGTGCTTGCATATATTTGCCTAGTAGGGCCTGATCTATCCGTTTAGAGTAGTTGCCTATATTATTAGGTAGTTTCTATTGCTAATGCAGCTATGATACTGCTAGCCTGAGCCGCGTGGAGCAGGCCTGGTATGGTAGCGATTACAGCATGTATCCTGCTCTGGTAGCCTTCTTGGCTTATCTCTTTGCTTTACGACTTATGCTGAGGTTATTATCTCTAGATAGTACCTAGATTATCTTAACTCTATTATTTCCCTTTCTTAGTCGCTTAATA
>NC_030987.1:5152852-5160291 GCF_000149955.1 Fusarium oxysporum f. sp. lycopersici 4287 | reverse complement strand
AAAATCATCACCGCGGCCCTCTTCGGGCGGAAAATTAGGCACGCCGGTGGGGTCATTAGTTGCCCTCAAAGGCAGGGGGTCAAAGCTATGATCATCTATGTAATCTTGTATCTTTTCAGAGCTCATCGTTTTAATTGAGACTTGTTAGGGTCAATTTGTATGAGGATTTTGATGATTTTGGTGGTGTTGAATGAAGAAGCTGTCTGTCGGGAACTTCACGTACCCCGCAGGTACCCGCAAAATTAGTCAGGAAAAGCGGGGTAAGTGACCTATGGATGCCTTGTGCCACTCAAAGAGATAGGATTCTTGGAGAGTTTAATGCAATAGCTCAGGGGGCCCAATAGGCACACGGGTACCCGTGGGCATTATGTAAACGTGGATATATAACACTACTTTTACAACACAACTACAACGAGAATTAGCTACAGGGCTAAATACAATGCTTGCTGCTCCTCAATATCCTTCTTACATGCTCTCCAAATCTCTCCTGGCCCTCATCTGCCCGAAAAGGGTTATACTACTATCTCATCGGCTACTTAGGCATCAAGACGGTCGTTTTCTGACTTATCCCAGTCAAGATAGGCCATCATCTCTTCTTTGGTCCATTCCCTAGAGCCTATTGGCATCTCACAGCACTTGATCATTTGCTTCCAGTCGAGGCACCAGTCGTAGTCGGCTTTGCTATACCGTAAAGGTAGGCCCGTCGCCTTCCGATACTGTTGGTTAGTCTTGATACTGCTGGGCGGCTGCGCCTTATACCAAGCTTCTCTTACTGCAGTATATCTCTGGTAGATAGCTTGTGGGTCATCATACCGCAGTGCCCGCGCTACTGCTGCCACCGGTGACTCTACTGCTGCCGGACCCTTCGCTGTTGCCGATAACGGTGCCGTTATTGAAGTATTAGCTGTTGCTGGGGGAGCAGCCATCGCTGCTAACGTTTCTGTTGCTGTCGGCGCCTCTATTTCTGCTCGTTGTAAAAGCTCTGCGTGCCGCAGAGGGTATGACTTCGAGGTCATTCTATGACCTATCGCGTGGCACATACTGCATTTAGGCTGCGCCCTTGGTTGTGTTGCTGCCTCAACTGCCTCAAAAGCACTAGGCTCCCGCCGAATGCTTGACTGTGGATTGGCTGTATTATCAGCTATTCGATTAATGGATTGACGAGGCTCAAGCAGTAGTTGAGGACTCCCAGTGCGACTAAGATGCCACTGTCTATGGAAGTGTTCTAGACGAAGGGGTTGGTCCTGCTCTTGTAGCGCCCTGAGCATATAGGCACAAGGGAGACCGTGAAATCGAGAGAATGTGCCGGTACAGGCAGGTAAGTCTTCTTTCAAGAGCAGTTTCCGTTGCTCTTCAACCTTACGTAAAGCCTCATGAGATACCCAGCCACGTATAGCACTATACATAACCCCAGAGAGCTCAATCGGCACACGCAATTGCTGCTTGGCTTGGTTAGATCATAGCTCAGCCAGTTGATTAAGCAATGCATGCTTGCTGGCCCTCCAAGCCTCGAAAAAGATCTAACGTGGACTTCTTTAGGTGGCTCTTCAGGAGCCCGTGAATACCTTCGACCCGCGAGGTAACTACGTTACCAAAATGAGGGCACTGATCAACCCAAGCCTTGACAAGCTTTTCCTTGTAGAGATCGAGCCAATTAGTCTTAATATACCCAACTCCATCGAGATATCGCGGTAGGAAGAGCAAGTCTGGATAAGCCTTAAGGTATGCTAATGATTCTAGATAGGCGAATAATACTGCTGTAACTCAGTCATATGAATCAAGCTGCATCCGGCTCCAGAACCCTTCCTTATCCAGCTGGTTGGCAAAAGCGTGTATAGTGCTCTGGCCCTCACAGAGCTCTCGCTTACTATCTGCAATACAATTATAGATATCTTGCTGGGTTGCAATGGTATTTGAGGTCTGGCGGATATAAGTTCTGATATCCTTTGGCGCTATCCCCGCATTTGTAAGGCTACTGATTGTTATTCTATCCATATCGGACAATATGCGATGCATTGGATGAGCAGACTGGTGCCAGCTTGGTTCATGGTTATGAATAGCGAATCGGCTATCTGGACGATGCCTTAAAGTCCATATAGCCTTATCAAGGCTTTGTTTTGCAAGCACGGAGAACTGGCAGTTGGTGCCTCAAGTGCTGTCTTCCGTCTCCGTTCTGTTGATGCATCTAGAGGGCGACAGGCTCGGTCACAAGTGAATGTAACTGTAACCCCCCTAGTCTTCTCTTTATGGGACCTTCCAGTAACAAAGGTATAGCCCCGTGGTGCTGCCCAGCTATTGATCGCCTTAAATAAGGCCTCTCGGGATGTGTACTCACATTCAGGGGGGAGACAATCATCTAGAAAACGAGCGGCCGCTCCAATTGGCTCCATATTGTAATATTGTACCATGTAATAGATAGATTTCCAAAAGTAGCGCAGGGACTAAAGAGGAGCTTGAAGCAGGCACGCGACGTGTTCGCGTTGGCCATCCAAGCTTACATAATGCCCACGTAGTAGTAGTAGTAGTAGTAGTAGTAGTAGTAGTAGTAGTAGTAGTAGTATTTATTACGCCCGGGAGAACGGACCTCATAGGGCCTGTGGCTACGCTAAGCTATTTACGTATTCCCCGCTTTTCATCTATTCTACACGAAAGAAAGCCCTACTGCTCTTCCTGTTCTTACTTTTCTAGCCCCGTTTGCTTGACTCTGCTTGACAGACCTGCTTAAAGGCTAACCAATACCATCTCTAAGTGTTTAGCATCCTATCTTTAGCAGCTGAAGCATAGTCTGTTAACTTAAGGCTGTTTATTATTAGTAATTAGCTGTAATATTAATATTAGTAGTTATTTATTTTCTCCTTCTTAAACCCCTTCCTAGCTTAATCTTCCTATTGCTATTGCAAATTTGACTGTTGCTTATACTGCCTCTAGGTTAGGTCTCTACTTTGCTTTATCTAACACCGACTTTCTACCTAGAAAGAAGGAAAGGTTACCTATTATGTTTTATCCTACTTAATGCATAGCTTTATGCTCTGCTTCCTATCTTATGCATTAGAATAGAAAATGCTTTATTATCTCTGGTCTATATCTATATTTATATATATCTGACTCTGTGGCCCTGATCTTGTTGAGGTAGCTGTTAATCCTTGCTATTCCTATGCAGAGCTGTAAGAGCACTCTGGCTTCTTATCTCTTATAAATATTATATAGTGCTTGCATATATTTGCCTAGTAGGGCCTGATCTATCCGTTTAGAGTAGTTGCCTATATTATTAGGTAGTTTCTATTGCTAATGCAGCTATGATACTGCTAGCCTGAGCCGCGTGGAGCAGGCCTGGTATGGTAGCGATTACAGCATGTATCCTGCTCTGGTAGCCTTCTTGGCTTATCTCTTTGCTTTACGACTTATGCTGAGGTTATTATCTCTAGATAGTACCTAGATTATCTTAACTCTATTATTTCCCTTTCTTAGTCGCTTAATATACTTATAGATCTGATGGATAGAGGTCTGGCCTGATTGCTATTATAGTCAGGCAATCGCCTTAAGTGATAACTGGCTACTTGACAGCACCATAAGCTCTCGACATTGTAGACTATCCGGCATGCATTGCAATGCCATCGCTATCGCCTCTAGCTCGGCGGTATATAGGTTCTAATCGTCTCGTGACCCGAGCGTGGCCAAGTACCTGGCCACTATCCTGTCTGTTTAACTAGGCAATCTTTAGGCCACGATGCCGCCTATACCTACTAGACCTCCCCTATCGGAAGCACTAGTCGCAATAATAATATCATTAATATTCTTTGCAGCTATTTTCGCTGCTTTATAATCAGCCTTGCATATAAGCGGCACCTGGTTATACCACGGTAGTACCGCATAGGCCTTAATTATTTCTATCTGCTCTGTTCCGCTGCCTTTATATATAAGCGCCAGCTTCTTTAACGGTGATATATATCTTCGACTTGCTAACACCTTAAGGGCTGCTAGCAAGTGCATCTTTGGCACTATCTTGATGTTAATGTATATCTGCATGCCTGCTTAAGTATATCGCTTGTATACTATCTGTATGTTAGCCTCTGCCTCTATTACTGCTGTTGCGACTGTCCGGAAAGCACCTGTAATGGCTTGTGCTCCTATCTTCTGAGCCCTATTAAACCAGCTTAGTGCTCTTTCGTTTTATGCATGCGATTATATGACCGAAGCGTAGTCTATCGCCGGAGCGATGGTCGCCATAAACAGCTGCCTAGCCATGCATGGAGATAGCATCCTTAGTCTTCTTAGGCATATGGCCGCTGTAAGACCTCTGGTGGCCGCTTTAGCTATATGTTTCTTAAATCTTAGTCCTGCATCTATGATGATGCCTAGGATCTTGGCCTTCTGCTTTGGCTTGATTATATCTCCCTTAATTATGAATGGTATGCGGCTAGTATAGTTAATAACGCAGGTAAAGTGCATAATGGTCATCTTATTGCACTTAAATATCACTCTGCTGCATCTTTCCTAGTCTATTCTACGGTCGATAATAGCCTAAATGCCCTCTCTGTTGTCTTTGGCTATCGGACCTGTAACCCAGGCTGAGTAGTCGTCGACAAACGCAATCAAGCCTCCGTTCAAGTCTATCCTGCTCTGCACTAAGTCTGCATTAAAGAACAGGAATAGTATTAGCAATAGTGGTAACCCTTGCAGGAGGCCAGCTTATAGCAGTTCCTATAGCGCTAATATGTAGCTATTTACCGTGATAGTAGCTATGCGATATAAGCAGAAGGCATTAATCCACCTAATTAGCCCCTTAGGTATATTATGTGCCTTAAGTCTCTGCAGTAACCTATCCTTAAATACGCCGTTATAAGCTCCTTTAATGTCGAAGCTGACCAGACTAACCACTTTGCGATTATGCTATGCTTTATAGACCTGTTCCTGGAAGAGCAGTAGAGCCTGCTCTGCTGATTGCCTCTTTCTTGCACTAAAGTGATTAGTAGGTAAGAGTCTATACATCTCGGCGGCATGCAATATATAGTCCGCTACTACTGTTTCTAGGATCTTGCTTAGCGTTAATAGAAGCGAGATCAGTCTCTATGCCTTAGCTATCTTATAGTCGCCTTTATTTGGTTTCTTAAGTGGGATAATTTTAGCCGTCCTCAACTAGCTAGGTAATCGCCCTGTATCCAGTGATATCCGAAATAGATACAGGACCTATTCCTTCACCACCGGCCACAGCTGCTTCTATACCAAAGCTGGCAGTCCGTCTTGACCGGGCGCCTTCCACGCCTTGGCTTCTATCACCTTCTCCTCCACCTCTTCTATCGTAAGGTTTAGCATGGCTACTTCTCTGTGCCGTGGTCGCGGGCCTTCTTCTTCTATGTCTGTTAGCAGCGGCGGGAAGAAGACGTTAAGCAGTTCCTCTGCCTATTCGACTTTATCCTGCGTCGTTATTCCATCAGTTCTCTTCAGCAGAGGCACCTTATCACCATTCGCATTATATCCGGGTTTGAGGTACTTAGCGGCTTGCCAGATGTTAGTCTCATCGGCGAGAAAGTCATCCCAGTGCATCTTCTTCTGTCTTTTGATAGCATCATGGTACTTTTTACCCGTTTCTTTGGCTTAATCTTCCAGGCTATCAATCCGTTGACCGGCCCGATGCCGGGCCCTTGCCAGGTTCCTCTAGAACGTGTATATCCTACGAAGCTTGGTGAGGTCTGTTATCTATTATCTCTTTGCGTATGGTAATGGCTTCGCACGTAGGACTAGATCGTAGATCGCATTAAGGACCACATCTATTAACCTATCTGTCTATATCTAGATATCACCATCCCACCAAAGTGGTAAGAGCTTTTCCTTTACCCTTTCCCTAATTGCGTTCTACGGTGCATTTTTAAATAACAACCTTGGTTCCGCTGTACTCTTAGGCATCGCGAGATTAAACTCTGCCTAGATAGCCCTGTGATTTAATCTATGCTCGGTCAGATAGATGCCGCAGTATACTATCTTGTCTGCCAGCTCGGCTAACGCGAGCGTCAGGTTAATCGTGCTCTCGCCACCTGGTCTTTCCTATGTCTTCGTTCCTCGTAGGAGAAGACTAAGTAGACTATGCTTATCTATAAGGTCGATGATCGGCCCTGCCTCACCTTGTCTCCTACCTGTCACATCGTTGCCTCCCCAGAGCTGATCGTGCCGGTTAAAGTCGCCGGCTAGGATAACGTCTGTCCTCTTTCCCCTGCTGTTACGGAAGCTCCTGATAGTCATATATAGTTGCCTCATGGCAGTACGTAGGGCCTCCTTATCTTTCCCTGCTATGTATACTGATACCACCAAGACCTCCTGGTTAGGCCACCGAAGTATCGCCCCCGTGAGGTTAGCCGACGGTATCGGCACTTGTTCTGCCTCTAGGTCGCCCCGTATCCAGAGCATGCTGCGTATCGGCCACTGCGTGTCGTGTCTCTTTGTAGGTATATACTTGATCCAGTTCCTGTGACTCTTTGGTGTCGTCACTACCGATCCTTTAATATTCAAGGCGTACGGCTCAGCGACTGCCAGCACCGCATAGTCCTGCAAGTCTCTGTCGTTCATCATGCTTAGCTGCACCACATCCTTCTTGTGTATGTTGAGCTGGAAGATTCGCAGGTTAGTGCCTATCAGTGATGTGTAGTTGTCGCACCTGACAGTTTTGACTGAACGACTCGTGTGGTCCTCCGCATGGAACACACTTTGGTTTGACCGCTTGGCAGTCTCGATGGCGATGTCCTGTCTCTGCACACTTGCCGCATCGTTGTGTTTTACTGCAGGCAAAGGCTTTATGGCCAGTCTCCCAGCAGTTGTAGCATTGGTCGGGGCCTTGGCGTCGCTTAAAGACATTAGTGCTGGCCGACTCACCGGCGAGGTAGAAGTAGCTCTCGTCAAGAAGTCGTTGCGCATCGCTCGCCTTGGTGATATAGATCACCATCGAGCCATACATCTTCCCGTTCTCCTTATTGCTGAGCCAGTGCATCTTGGCTATTGTATTCAGCTGTTCTTTCATTTGGCTGATCTCCTCTTTCGCCTGCTGCATCTCCTCTCTTGCCTGCTTCAGTTCCTCCTTCGCTTGCCTTATCTCTTCTGCCGCTTGACCTTGTACTATCCCTACTTCTTTCATGACTTGCAATCGCATCTGCTTAAAGTTCCGCGCTGTTTGTTCCCGAATGATCTTTAATTGCTTGGTTGTTTGCTTACGCGTTGTTTTAATCTGTTTGCTCGTTTGCTCTTGCATTACCCTTAGCTGCCTGGTAGACTGCTTATGCAGGCGCCTGAGCTTATCTACCTTCCTCGACTCCTTGACCGCCTACGTCTTGACCGCCTGAACTTCCTGCTGAAGCTGTCGAACTATCTCTAGCTGCTCACCTATCATCTGCGTTGTCATCCGCTGATTGCCCATCAACGCATCCCAGAGTCTCTCGAGCATCTTCTTCTGC
>NC_030987.1:5145717-5150969 GCF_000149955.1 Fusarium oxysporum f. sp. lycopersici 4287 | reverse complement strand
CTGCGACGGCGGTCCCACGCTGATCCAGCTATGCCATGTGAGCGTGCTGGCGTAGTCGACGTGATACTTGAACGGGGAGAAGCCGCCCATGAGAACACATCCGGCGATCTTGCGGCCCGCCGGAAAGCGGTCATACGGAGCGCCGTAGATCATCTGCGCCTGCACCGTACCGTACGACCCACCGCAGACGTACAGCTTGTCAAAGTCGCCCGTCGGATATAGGTGATTGAGGAGGGCCGTCATGTCCCGTACGAGTGCTACGTGGTACTTGTCGCCCGGCGTCCTAGCACTCGACTTGCCCATGCCGGGCAGCGTGGGATGGATCCAGTGCACGCCCACCTCCCGACATGGCTCGGGCACATCCGGGACAGAGCCGACGCTGTTGAGGCCGGTGAAGCTCAGCACGACGACGCGAGAGGCGGGAGGGCCGTTGTGGGCAAAGGCGAACTGCCGACCCTCCCCGATGTCGAGAATGTGCTCCTCGGAGCCTTTGACTCTGTCGTATGGGGTGCTCATGATAAGGGCAGGTCAGGTTCGCAACGACGGGAAAACACACGCCTTTCTGGGTGCGTAAGAGCTTTTGAGGGCAAATATGAGACAGTGGACGCCAATTGCCAATGTCGCTGCCTTACAGTGCAGTGCGGGTCCAGCGTCAGCAGTTCATCATCAGCAACTCGTTTAAAATACCCAAAATGGATTAGGCCCTGTGTATTGACGGATGGGAGAATTGATGATCGTAAGGAATTGCAGGATCCAACCAGGACCGGACATTGAGATGGTGATTATATAAGGTTATCTTCAAGCGAATCCATTGACTATAGGTTACTTGCAAAACAAATCTCCAATGTCCCAGTGCCGGGACTCCCCAGATGCGATGCCGTTATGGCTCAGGGGTGACAGGGATGAAATCGGCACCAGCCGGGCCTGTGCACGGGCCATGGTCAGTCCATTTTAGGGCACTTCTGATTACATTCTAAGGGTAAACCACTGACGCTGGACCCGCACCTCACTGTAGCCGTATCAGGTCGTATTTTATTCCGGCTGCTATCCCGCTCTGATAGTCGCTCGACCCTGGTCAGGCAACGAGGCCAATGGACAGAGCTGAAACGGCCGATGACGCTATGGTTGACGTTGCCCACTCAAGGCACCAGCAGTTGAACACGGAGCGACAAAACGAGCTGGAAGACGGCTAGTCTCCCTCACGGTGGGATACACCAGAGAAAGGATGGGGTTGGGGTTTGGTCTTGGTGCGCAGGTCGACGACTCACAGTTGGGCTCCACCGTTGCTCCAAGTTCAATCAATCCAGTTTAAGTCGACCAAAGAGGAATTCAATTCAATCCAAACAGAGGTCATCAATTAATTAATTCGATCCGAACAGTACTAAGCCCCAAGTTTTAGGCTCCCTACTACAATGATTACCGCGAACATTGCGACGCAATGCACATGTTCTGGTCCGTGCACGCTAGACGTCTCTCCAATTTCCCCAGGTTCGCGGATCTACGGTGGAACCCCTATTATTTCTCCATCATCAGACAACGTTGACTTTCCTTTCCTTCCCAACCAAGCTGAAGCTTTGAAGAACATTCGATACGTGTTTGCAATTGCCTCACCCTAGGTCACCGTCGCCCCTTTCGTTTCTTTCAAGCCCTAGTCCTACAGTCCAAAATCAACTCTAGTAGAGTTGATTTTATTGACCCACTTTAAACCTAGTAGGGTTGATTATTGCCAGGGTGTAGAGTTGATTTGACATTGTTCTATATACAGGAATAGTAGCGCTGATCAGAACAGGGGTTGATCCGAAACCCGACGCGTCCTTTCGCGTAAAGTGCTATAGGGGTGTATATCATACTACCAGTTTCAACCACATTCAAAAAATCACACTGTCCTATACGGAAAATGAGCAGGTGCAAAGTCGGTATAAAAGATTATGTGGCAACTCTGTACAAGTCAGCGCAAGAAAGGGCAAGTAAGGCTGCCCGGGAGCGAGACGGGTCGAGGCGATATCGTTCAGCAGCCCGTCAGAACAATGACACACTTTCGGGCGGTTCTCATCCTCATGTCATAAGCAGCCACCCATCGAATTTTCCGGAAAACCCACTCATGGAAACAGCTCGAGAAGAAAGCTCTCTGCTCAGTATGAATCTTTTCTGTTTAAAATTCAACGTCGGGCTGATATTTTGACTTAACAGCACATGGTAACGAACAGCGCGATAACATTACTCTACACCAAGTAGGCGACCATCCAGTCTCTAGTATTCAAGAAGCCGAACCCCATCCCCTAATCGGTCGATCACAACGACGCACGAGCCGCCGACAATACAAGTAGACGAAACAGCCCTGCAACTGGATGTATCTACACAGTCGATCGGCCAATATGCAGATTCCCATGCCGTCTGCATTGCGGCACAATATCCTGGAACGGCAACTCATCAACACGCGGCAACTATAGAGGATGAGGCAGAATCTACCTCGGCTACCGAACCCTCAAGCTTATATCTTCCTATTCAAGTCGAACGACAGGCCATTGATAGACCTGGTCGTCCTCAGAAGGACCCTGCCCTGTCGCTGCATGCGCGAACGCGTCTCCGTGTCCAACAACACCGCGACCAACTGTTGGAAAATTCGGGAATCCCCCTTCCCCTCAGGATTCAGACTGTTAGTCTGAAAGTCCTAGATTTAGAGTTTAAAGTCCTAGATATAATTATCTAGAGATATAAACCCGAGAATAACTCTCAGCTCAATAAGAAACAACCAAGTTTTATAAAAATACATTTTTTTCACCTAGCACTACTGCGCAATATAAATAATAAATACTTTACCTTTAAAGTTAAGGTTAGGGCTGCCTTATAAGAATAATATAGTGGGCTTTTTCTTCTTTTAATATAATAAGAGATATTAGTTATATATAATACTAGATAATATAATAACTAACCTATTAAAGTTCTAAGTTTATAATAATTTTATATAAATTATACTTTTTTATAAAAAAGAAAAAGCCTGTTTAACTATTCCTCATTGTAATAGTTTTTATCTGACTTTATTCCTTGAGGCTCTCTTAGTTTCCTCCCTTTTATATAAAAGCTCCCTATATTATATACATAACCCGCAGGGAAGCAGCTAATCACAAAAGGAGCAACCACCAAGTTTCCCACAGCCTATTATTTACAGCTGGCGATATCCAAGTTGCCTCCCGTGACAGGAATATCCTTACAGCCCTGAATCCTAAAACTCTTTATTTTCTTTGCTTCTTTGCTAGTATTCTTCGACCACTTTATAGGCCATAAGTCGCCTTTATTAGTAGTTATTGCGGACCTAAGCTTCTTGCCCTGACAGCCAATATTGCTATAGATTAAAATAGAGCAATAGGTCTAAATAAAGCTATAGAACTTAAAAGAACTAACGCCCTTCGAAGTGATAGCCTTATCGAAATTATAGCAGTTATTATCTCTAATGCTACTGTAGTAGTGGCATTTCTTTCTATATTAGTCTTTTCCGGTCTAGACTATAAAGCTTTATATATCTATACTGGCAATAGTAATTATAGTAAATATAAGGAGGGAAGAGAGCTTTATATTAGATTAATTATCTAGTTATAATTTAAAATAATTAGGTATGTTTATAAAAGACTATATTATATTGCAAATATTACTAGGCATAATATAGCTATTATATACTTAGTAGTAGTCTAAGATTGACAAAGATCTATAGTCATTAGATGGATTTCTCAGCTTAGTCGTATTAAGGAATTTTTTATATGCCTACTTAATAGTAATCTTATATACTTAAGAAGTCCTTTTATTACATAGAGCCCCAGAGGAGGAATTACAGCTCCTTATACTTTACTATGCAGTAGGGCATTAAAATAGGGCAAGGTTAATCTCCTTTATTACTAAACATAAGGCGTATAATATTTAATAAACCTAAGCATAGGCTTAAAGCCAGGACTTAATAACTATTCCTATCGAAAAAGGCACGATAGTAATAGTTTCCCCCCCAACTCCTCCTACACAGTCCTCAGGTCCCTCCTTACCTCCTCTACTCTTAAGTCCTTATTTTAGATATAAGTATTCAGAGCACTCTTTGCCCGTTTTCATCTCAGCTGTTAGTATATAACTCCACAAGGGGTTTGGATAATTACATCCACGTTGAAATGTCACAAGCTCCTACTGACCGGGAGAACTTTGTGCCTGGCTAACGGCGCAACGGAGTTTAAGTAGACCAATATTAACTAAGAGAGCTTAAGCACTAGGGTGAAGTAAGATAATAGTCCTATAGTCATAGATCTTTATAAGTCTCACTCTCCGTTTTAGACATTCTGACTGGTATATATATACTGGTGAATGTAAGATTATTTAGCGGGGAGCTCCTTAGGCAGCTCTGCTATAAAATTAGGATTAGCAGTAATTTAGTTAAAGAAATTATATCTATAAAGTAAACCAGCGAGATTTAGAAGCCATTCTCCGTACCTTGGTATTATTCAGCCTATCCAGTAGGGAAGGGCTATTTATACAGCCTAACCTGATGTGTATATGAGTATGCATAGCCTCTGCATGGCTGCCCGATTTAGTGCATTAATCCCGCCCCCTCACTTACTTGGCTGCGCCCTGCTATTGCTCCTTCCTTAGTTAGCTTGTAATACGATTTCTACCGTTATTATTTTTACCTTTCTAAGCCACTTATGCCCCTGTAATCCCAACCTTTGGCTAAACTTCTATCTAATAATAAGCCTAGTTATAACACTAAGGTGTTTTACTATTACAAAGTAAAGCCTATTAATATTAAACATAAGCTCTTTTTGCTTTATTTTCCCGAATATCTTTCCTATTTTAGCTATTAGTTTAATTCCCTCTCCTTTCTTAATATAAGAATAATACATAATAACCGAAAGTGGAGCCTATTTCTAGCCGCTAATCTAAGAACTCTTTGCCCTGCTTATAGGCCAGTCTAAGCAGGGTTAATTATGCTTATTAGGTTCTGATTCCCTGTTATTATTATTACTAACGCGATAGCCTGGTAAGGCTGCAGTAAATAAGATAAGAAGGAGTCTATTGCAGTTTATAAAGCTTGATTAGAGCAGGACTATCTAATACAGAGTACTAACACTTATATTATCTGCTATTCCCAGGCATTATCTGTTCTGACTAATATAAGCCCTAGGGCTGTTACCTCGCAATGGGGGCCCTTGTTTTTAGGGGTTATTTAGTCTAGCAGTCTAAGTAATATTATCTCCGCCCTCGCCGCGGCTAAACAT
>NC_030987.1:5136158-5145617 GCF_000149955.1 Fusarium oxysporum f. sp. lycopersici 4287 | reverse complement strand
TATATTATTAGTTTACCTTATTTTACGCAGCTCAATTATTTAAGTTTCCAGCACTTTGGGGTAATATTAAGTTCTAAGCTATATTAGAGTAATTTATAAAGATTCTCAGCTTAGAGGGGCCAAGGAAGCTGGGCAAAGTCTGGAAAAAAAAAAGAGAGCATTCCCTAGAGAACCTCTTTCTCTGTCACAGCTAATACACCATCCTCGCTTTAACACCGGCCCCGCTTAAGCACCCATCCTAAGCTACAGTCTGCTTCTTTACACTTTTTAAAATAAAGTTCTCTGCTGTTTCTGCCTTACTCCTTCCCCTCTCTGGCATCTTAGCTTTGACTATTATAGACTCTGGCCCTATTAGCATTATAACAGATAAACATGCCACAGAAACTAAGCCCTTAAGCATCAATTAGAGTATAGCTAATTTAGGGGGTTATAACCTCTTTGTATACTCTACTAGAAAGTGCAAGATTATTAACATCTTAAACTGCGCCTTCTGCTGCAGTAGACCTGGCACTAACTATCTAATTAAGTATTCGGTATATAAGGGCCAGGAGTATAAGTTTAATTACTTTAAGAAGGGAACTTGTTATAAAGGCAACTGGTAAGTTACTATTAACCTATTAATAATGGCATAATATATCTAATAGTCGTGGTCTTATAGCACTTAGGACCGCCTCCTGTATACCGAAGGGTATTACTATGTATCTAGCGCCTATACTAATAACCGATGCACTAAAGGTTTATATAGTTTCTTATATACTGCTGGTAATATATATTCATTGCTGATCTTCTACTATAATAGCTGCTCTTAGAAAGTGTTAGGTTATTACTCCACTTAACCATTTGCTGCATTAAAAGCACATCGCAGGCTACTTCATCTGAGGGAGGGCCTACAATGCCAACATCTTTGTTTCGACTAGCGTTGAAAGCAGCCACCAGTGGCAGCCATTAGATAACAAACTTGCTTGAATAGGGGATTTTTGCTCCGTCATCGCCTACTACACTTTTACACACATCCGAAGTACATAGGATCTATTTGCATAGCTGTCTAAATACGGTTACTGGTGATAATTCTTTAGCCTTAATCCATTTAAATCTCGCTCTATCTTCTCGAGACTAGGCTTTATCTGTGCGACAATGCCACAATGATGATATCTAAAACGAATTCCACTGGACCAATTAGGTGTCTGGAAGTCATTCGCCATGTCTTCGACAATCTTCACACCATGGCCAGCAAATGGTTTACTAGCCCGTGAATTCAGAATCCTATATCCCTGAGTTTCTTTGTCAATGAATCAAGATGCTGGAGCACCCATAGAACCCAAATGAGTTGCCTACGTCCCTTGATAGATACCTCTCACGTATTCAGAACCCGTCAGTAACAAGTTTCAATACATTCGTCTTTGTTATCTCATGCAGATATTTCCAACAACAATATCAGCCAAGCCACTTTGGACGAGTGTGGGAGTTATGAGGAACTCTGTTTGATGCCCTGCCGATGGCTTACGCCTTCCTGTCTTGTGATATGTGTGCGCACCGCCCTGGCTTTCTTGCAGTCCAGACATATGTGCAAGACAGTTAGCATCGCGATCTAGATCAATATACCGACTGACGATTATGCATAGTGAAGTCTATGTTATAGTAGGTATGGTATTTTAAGGTATGGATCTTATGTTTGACTCTCGTGCACAGCTTATCTGTTGCAGGCCGGGCATGGTCTTAATGGTCCTCAGGAATAACAGCCCTTAGTAATTAAGCTAGGTGATTTAAAGTAAAACCTGCAGGATAGAATAAAGTACATAATAAGTAAGCGTCGCAGACAAGCAAGCATTGCACTTTTCTTAACATTCTAGATAGAAACTAATATAAAAATATAATAAACTATTTAATTAATTAAAACTACTTACTATACTCTTCCCTAGATGCCTTAATTACTACCTGATAGGTCCTTGCATTATATCCAGTCTTACCGCATCTTCTACAGCGCCTTTCCCTCGGTCACGCTAAACTTCCCTGACTACTGCTTCTCGACGATTCGGCCACTACCTGCGTATTAATATCTATCTGATTAATTAGTTCCTGATATTCCCCTACTATTAGTACCCCTTGTTTCTGTAATTAGGTTCTTTTTGCCCTGTGATATTAGCTTAGTGCCTTAATTTCTTATCGAAGTTCTTAGTTCTTAGCAGTTAATAAGGTAACCTTATAATATATTTTAGTTACTGCCTTTATAAGAGACCTTAATGCTCTTATAATTAACTCTAGGGAGCTACTCTTATACTATCTAATTCGTCTTTTAAGGTATTTAGACTAAGATTCTACCTTATAGATTATCTTTAATATCTTTAAAACCTATGAGGTGGATATACTAGCCTCCTCCTTAACCGGTGTTAAAGTCTGTAGCTGCATATTAAGCTTTGAAATTACACTTTCTGGGTTAAGAGGAATAAGCCTGGCTCCTCTAAAATTGCCTTTAATATTACTCTTTATTATAGTGGCTTAGAATGCGGCATAAAAGGCCAGAAAGAACTTAGTCTTGCAAATATAGGTTATAGACTTTCTAATAAATTGCTTAATTTCTTAACTATAGGCCTTTTTAAGCGGCCTAAAGCACCTAATATTAAGTAGCTAAAGTAGATAAGACAAATAAGGCAGTATATAGAGCATAATAATCTTCTTCTCCTGGCAATATAGCTCGAAGTCAACGGAGTAGTGACTTTCGTGGCCATCGAGGATTAGAAGACAATAGGTACTAACTAATCGGTTAATTTTATATTAGTTAAAGTGCTTTAGCCACTTAATGCCTATGTCATTATCCGTCTAGCCATTTTAGGTCGTTATAACAGCCTAATTGCATAGGAGGTTGCATTCTTAATACTAGTTGCTAAGATGATTTTGGCCTGCAACCATAATAAACGGCTTAATTGCCTAGCCTGCTGCATTAATCGCCTAGATTACTGTAACCCATTCCCGGTTTCCAGGCTATACTAATTTTAATTATCTATGCCTTTTAGCACATATAATAACCATGCCGCTTAAGATAACGCCTATTATAAAGCCAGTCTTATTAAAGTTCTAGATATTATCTAATTAGATACTATATTTTGCAATTATATTCTATATAAGCTTAAAATAATTACGAATAATAGTCAGACCTTTACATTTGGCCCTCTTATAGTTATATATCCGCTGAAAACGTATCTTGAGCAATGGTTATCGCTTAACGAAGTTCATAGCCCGGCGCGTCGCGGGCATCAAACAGTCGATTGGCCATTTGTTTAACACCACTTAATCTCAGGGGATATCCTCGTAAGTCTAGGTTAAAGATGAACTCAAGAAGAGTATCTTCTTCTAGATTCGATAGCTTTCGTGAGTTGGGCATGGTATTGCATCGAGATTAAATCCCTTGCTGGCGGCGACGTAGCCTATGCTTATTAACCTAATAGATATTTGCAGCTTATTAGGTGCTTAGTTTTAGGTTATTTTAAAGGGCTTAAAGGGTAAGAAGAGTATTAGCCTTAATATCAGACTATGGCATAGTTTATGGTTAAGAATCAATTGATTAAATGAAAAGTAAGACATAGGTGGGAAAAGTGTAATACTCGCTTATTATATATGTTATATTATTAGTAAAATTCTTTTTTTTAAGATAACATATTTAATATAAAAAGATATATTACAGTTTGATATTAAGTAACGGTTTATTGTGTTTACCTAAAATCCAAACGCATTTTCCTGCGAAACCATGCCCTTGCGAACCGCTGCTGCCATAGTGCCCAAGGTATCCCCGATGATAACCAGGTTGCTGATTTTCAGGCCGTGTGGCCCGCCAGAATCCTTCACGAAGGTAAGATGATAAGCTCTCGGAATCTAAATCACCTTTAGTTGGCTGGTGGACTCGCACATCCGAAACAATATACTGACCCGCAGCTCCCAATTGATTCCCTTGTTATCCGAATAGTTCTGCTCTCCCGGTTCTACGAAGTTGGTGTATATATTCCCATACACCATACCATCATATCCACCTTCTGTATCCTGGATGAAAGCAGAGAGGGGCTCCATTGAAAATTTGTCATAGAACCTGGCCGTATAAACCAACCTCCTCCAGGCCTCCTCTCCTCTAAGGGTCTGCCCACTTTGGGCTTGGAACTCGAAGTCCTGGGTGAACCACTTAGTATGCGGCCCCGAGTAGGCAACCTTGGTCTCGCAGAAGTCAGTGTTAAGGTTGCTCAAGTATTGCATGATAGGATGTTTCAGTGCCTCATCATCCCAACCCTTAAAAGAACCGACGAAGCAAGGCTTGGTTGGGTAAGACATCGCGACGAGGAGGATTGAATTTGGTGCTGAGCGAGACGGAAAAGCTTATTTGTTGCTAGTAATAGATTCTAAACATAGAAAAGGCAGAGAAGATCATAACCTTGGAGGACTGGGGATGATGTTTATATCGAGAGACTGATCACATGCATTTGCTCAGATCGTATTTTCGTTGCTCATCTAGCAAATGTCCTCTACACCACCATTGAATGATTCTGCAAAGCATATACTTTCTCATTACGTAATTTACATTAATATTTTATCAGGTATCTGTTACCTACTCTTCTCCTTATTTTGAACCTTCGATCCACTCCAAGAGGAAAAGCCCTTTAGCTGTATTTTGGATAACAGGGCGACATGGGCCTCTTGGTATTCTTGACATTTTCTTGCTACTCAGAGGTAAAATCACATGAAAAAGACTGCCGCTGACAACGAAGATAGTCAACGTAATTAACTGATCATTCTCCCAAGCCACTAACTCTCGCAGCAGGAATAAAGGCGCACTTCCAGCCCCGAAGCCCAAGCCTCCCAAGGATTCCCACAGCAGCCACCTGACTTGCCCATAATTCAAATGAGTGGATGAGAAGATGGGATTTTCGCAAGATCGAGAGGGTGGTATGATGACGCAACCAGGCGTTAATTGGACGCAAGAGACTCGTGCCAATCAGCCACTAGCGGTCTACATTCGATAGAGAAGTAAAATTCAATACCTTATTAAAAACTTCCGTCCGCTTATTAGCCGCCGATTGCGAAAAGAGAGGTGCATGGGCTACAAAAATTGGTATTGGGGTCCCATTACCAGTGCTAATTAGTATAGTAAGGATAAGAAGCAGAACAACGAATCTGTCACGTTGTGTATTTTACATAATGGGGCGTGCGATTATTATAGCATTAATACTCCAGTCAGACCCTAGTACAAAGATGTATATGGTACTAGAGCAGGGAAGCAACTAAGCCAAGAATATACACACATCCAATGAGATATATCAGAGGATCAGGGCTCGTGACAGAATTCACACAATTCATCCAAATATCTAACAAGGCGATATTTATGTAACAGATCAGTACGATAACGACCCACACTACCCTCTGACACCTGTGTGCCAGCCGCTCTACCCCCGTCAATGCTCGGAACTTTCCATGTTGTCTAAAGAATGACCGCCGCCCTTTATCGCGATTCGGTCCCTACTCAAGGCTGGTGGGCAAATGAGTCACTGCACATGCTCTCCCTTTCTCTGCGCGTGATTAGTAGAGCTTACCGCGCCAGCTACTACTGGACTGCCCAATAAGCGTATTCCAGTCCTAACCCAAACGTATCTGTACTAGTGCCTCTACAAGAACGCAGCGCCACATGCATCACATGCTTGTATATAGGGCCGCGAAGTAAGATATAAGAGACTGTAACTCAAAAAGGTACATTTTCAGTCTTCGCAGGGCGTAGCAAAAGCTTAGAATTCTCCAAGGGTTCTGAAAAGAGATGCAGCTGCTAAGGTTTAACGATGGGTATTGGCAAAGCTTTATCGAGTTTTAGTAAGTGGTATATAGACGTGCCCCATCCCGCATCTAGGCCCAAAATTCCTCCCAGCAGCAGTGTTCGTTTCTAGATCGACCGTTTTCTTATTGCTATAACGATATTACTCCCCCTACACCGGTAGCTTCTATAGTTACCTATCACGTACAAACGTCACACAAGTATGCCCAATATGCCATCGACAGGTGGCACACACGTGGCCGATGCCGAGAAGGACCGCAAACAGGATTCGCCGTATACGCCTTCCACCGTAATTACGGAGGATATCATAGCAAGAAATCCCAAGAATAGGGTGCCGATAGATATAGATAGCGAAGCACAGATTAGCAACCCGACACGCAAGAAAGCTGCCACTGAAGGAGATGGGGGTGGCGGCGATAGTCATGAGTATCCGTCTGGCCTGAATTTAGGGCTCATCATCATCGCCCTATTCCTCAGCATATTCTTGGTGATTCTAGACGTGATTATCGTTGCTATAGCGATACCTAAGATGACAGATGAATTCCAACGCCTCGATGAGGTCTTTTGGTATGGTGCTGCCTACTCTTCTATTCCTAATTGTCGCGTACCTGTCACGGGTTGGGCTCGGTATACAGGTGAACGGGGAACGCTTCAGGCGGAACAGAATCTATTGCTACGGGTAGGCACTGCAGGCAGGTCAGGCTCTATTGACAAGATGTAGCTCAAGGAGCTACGTTCTAGAGGTCCTCTATCTGATCTTCTAAAGTTCTGCGATAACGTATCGCCACATGACCTACAGGGATCCGGTCTGGTCTTACGCTGTGACAAGAAGGATAAGAAAGAAAAAGAAGAAAATGGAAAAATTATAAAGGTAAGTAATTAAGAAGTACAGAGGTTAAGGGATTAGAATTAAAAGAAAATAAAGGAGAATAGGATTAAAGTGATTAAAGGAATAAAATTAATAGAGGATTTTAATATTAGGGGATAAAGGTATGAGAGAAATTATAGGGCTAGGGTTAAGGACGAATTATAAAGTTAGGTTAAGGGTAAGTGTTATAATTGGTCGCCGTAACAGCGTTATAAGGTGTCAAATATTGGAGTGAAAAATCTGTGTTGTTATTTTTCTTCTGGTTGGGTTAGGACCCCATTTCTATCTGTTTAGTAGTGACCTATCTGAGAGATTGTTATAGCGCTGAGACAGCAGTCCAACTGGTAGCTCGGTCTTCCGGTTAGCCGGTCTTATCTTCACCGGTATTCAACATAAGGCTTCTATAAGTAGCTGTATGTGTCAAATTATACTTTTAATATTATACCTTTTTGCTTTTTCTTTTTTTATAGTAAAAGCGGCGGCGTTGCGCGTCGATATTCTCCTGATAAAATCGCTATAAAGGAATTAAGATACTGTAACTCCCAGTTTAAAGCCCTGTTATATTCCCTTGAACACTCCAAATTGTCTTCTACGTCTCATCTTCTTAAGGGGCCTCTTGAGAGGGTGTTAAAGACGCACTACCAGTTCAGTTATTCGTTTTCAACCTGGACCATCCCGTCCCTAAGCTCACTGTAAATGCAACACCAGTAGCAGCAATGACGAGGGCGAACGCAACTTTTAGTCCCTCCATATAAGTTCGAATGACAAATGGTATGACGTTTTCATCAAAAACTTGCCGGATCTCAGTTGCGCCGGTTTGAACGAGCTGCGACTGTGAGACCTGAGGTGCCATCTCGCGCATCTCCTTAAGCATGGTGTGGAGGAAACTGGTTTGGGCCGCAGCTACAAGAGTCAATGAATGTCTTTATAAGAGATGGGGTGAACACCATGAAATAGGAAACTACGCGTAATAACCCGCATATGTCGAAAAACATGCTTTCCTAATGGCCATAGAGCGATCGACATGAACTTACCGATGAGAAAGGCACCTCCGACAGTTTGAAAGACTATTAGAGAACTTTTAGTTCATATTGAGTTCGATAGCCCATAATGTATTGGGCGGCGTCAATGTGAGAGCGAATAAGGAGACTTACAGAGTAGGATGGCGGTCTTAGGAGCTAGGTCCAACTCTTTCGATGTTCCCTGGGTGGCAATCATTGGGACTTGGATGCCAGCACCCCAAGCAACGCCGGCGAGAACCTGGTAGCCGATCCATTTGCCGCTACCCGTTCCGACATCAAGGGTGTAGATCAAGCCCGCTGCGACTGTCGCAATAGCTGCGCTACCAACCAAAATGGGGGCATAAATTCCTGTATTAGTGATTGAAGCACCAGATACTATGGTGGCAATAGTGACTGCTATGATGAGCGGTAGGTTGCGAACACCAGACATTGTTGGTGAAACATCATGGATAGACTGAAAATAGATGGGAAGATAGTAAATCAAAGCGAAATAGCCGCCGGCGAAGAAGAAGGCATACGCAGACGAGATATAGAGCGTCCGGTCCTTAAGGAGGCGAGGTGCAATCATTGACCGCTCGCCCTGAAACCACTCGAGTACCACAAAGGCCGCAAGGATGAGACCGGAGCCGGCGAAGAGGCCGATGACCATGGAGGAGCCCCAAGCGTGCTGGATGCCGCCGTACTGCAGAGCGAGCAGGAACGAGGTAGTGAACCCCATGATAAGTGCCGTGCCAAGAGGGTCCATCTGTAGGAGCTTCTCCCGATAAGGTACCACCGCCGGGACGGACTGGGACGGCGTGGAGAAGCAGAACAGTATGATAGCGGCTGAGACGCCCCCAATTGGTAAGTTAATATAGAAACACCATCGCCAGCTCACATGGTCAGTAAACGCACCACCTGGTTCGGAACGTCAGCTACCGTCTAAAAATGCCAAGTCCGAGTGTTAGGAGATGAAGATTAGTGTCCAAAAATGGATGAACTTGCCTATTAATGGCCCTACAACCGAAGCGATACCATAAGACGCCCCTACAACACCCGTGAGAACTGGACGCTTCGTCGGACGGGCGCTGAAACCGATGATGATGTATGCCCCCGAGGCGATGCCAGCGCAGCCGATGCCAGCAATGGCGCGGCCTACAATTAACGTCACACTATTAGGAGCGACTCCACAGATGAGGGAACCGACTTCGAAGATGAAAATGGAGACCAAGAAGCAAATCTTGAGACGGAAGTACTTGTATGCCTTGCCCCCTATTTAGGTGTTAGTATAGGACACGAGCAACCGCCATTTTAATAATCAGGGCAGGCTCACTGACAAGTTGATTGGAAGGCGGCAGTGCATACAAAGAAGGCAGCACCATACCAAGAGACCTCATCGAGGCGATGGAACTTATCTGTAATCTTAGGTATCGCTGTAGCGACGATAGTGGTGTCAAGAATCACGAGGAATACGCTGAGGACTAGCGCGACGATGATGAACCCTAGATGCGCACCCGACGGATACTCATGACCATCGCCATCGCCGCCATGGCCCTCAAAGTCAGCTTTCTTGCGTGCCGGGTTGTTGGCATTTGCTTCGATATCCATGTGTATCGACAAGTTATCCCTAGGGTGTCTTGCTATGATATCCTCTGTATTTACGGTCAAAGCTGTATCCGGCGAATTCTGTTTGGAGTCCTTCTCGATATGGGCGGCGAGTGTGCCTGTTGTAGATTGCATTGTGGGGATACTTCTGTGATATTTGTGTGTGGTTGATAACTATAGAG
>NC_030987.1:5099318-5135768 GCF_000149955.1 Fusarium oxysporum f. sp. lycopersici 4287 | reverse complement strand
CTCTGACGTCCTTGCCATGGGGTGCGCGGTGGGTTGGGCACTGGGAATACGCTTATTGGTAAGACCAGCATTCGCTGGTGTGGTGAGATGTACTTATCACGAGGGTGGAAAGAAAGAGTTTTCGATAAGTGACTCATTGCGCACCAGCCTGGATCAGGAGCCCAATGGCGGTGATAGTTTCTTAGAAGACATGGGAAGTTTCGATGATAGAAGAGAGCAAAGGGGCAGGACATAAAGCAATCGATAGATCGGTAATGGTTCAGGCGGCAGATTCCGGTTATTCAATGGGTGGATGTACTCCAGTACAAGTGGAAGTTGCTGACATGTGATGCCTGGGAGTGGGAAGTTCCACTCATGCCGATTACAAACCCTCAAGTGGCTGATTGAGTTCCCCAGCCACAAAGCTTCGGTTTTATGATCAGAGTATGATTTGTGTTTCTTTTCTCTCCTGGCGCCTGCTACAGTATGGGTACTGCATGTGAATCCCCGCAAACGTGCTGGAAGACTCCTAGATGCATCCATTATTTAGGTTTTAACCTTAATTTGATTTTCTATAGCTGGCAGGGTGAAAATAAGAGGGTCTGGGTTAGGCTAGGAGCGTATGCCGAATGAAGCCGTACGGGGATTTCTCAGTCTCCTCTATATAACAACCCTTTTCATCCGTTATTCCAAAATACTTATTCTTCACTTTCTCATCCTCCTCTCTACAGTTGCATCTGAAATCCTGACTACGGCTAAAACATCTTCTTTCCTATTACTGGAAGTTCAACTATTCGACCTCACAGACGCAGAACGTGGCAGAAGTAGTTAAGCCGCCGTCACATCCGTCATAGCAGTGGCAAATTATCTCCTGCCTGCTGAGAAACAACGCACTGAAGAATACCGTCGGCCAGAGAATTTGCACAGCTGTCAATCGCGGGACGCCCATGGAGGACCTGAAGCCATTTTCAGGGAAGGTCATCATAATCACGGGCGCTGCGCGCGGCATCGGCCTAGCGACGGCCCGGTACCTCGCCGCGCGGGGCGCGACAATCTCGTTGGCCGACGTACTGGAACCGGAGCTGGAGAAGGCACAGGCAGATATCTCTAAGGACTTCCCTGGCACCAGCGTACTGCACTCGGTTGTAGATGTGAGAGGGAAAGACGCTGTGGAGAGCTATATAAGGAATACTAAGGAATCGTTCGGTAGGATCGATGGTTGCGTTAATAATGCTGGTACGTCGTGTTGCCTAGTATGAAATCTACTCGATGCTTGATAGGCGTAAGTGTGAAAACAAACTGATATTTTTAGGCATCAGCGGCACAGCAAAGGCCGTCGTGGAACTCACTAACGAGGAATGGCAGCAGGCGCTCGATATTAACCTGACGGGAGTGTTTAACTGCCTCCGTGCCGAGATCCCCACCATGGAGGATTATGGCAGCATCGTTAATATATCAAGCACGCTCGGTCTGCATGGCGCGGCAACCCTAGCACCATACGTCACGTCCAAACACGGCGTTCTGGGCCTGACGAAGTGTGCGGCCAAGGAGGTCGCTTCAAGGGGTATTCGAGTTAATGCTATTTGCCGTAGGTTTTGGATGCTTATGAACAAGGTGCCTCGGCTAACAAATAGAAACTAGCGGTGCCGTTGACACACCCATGCTTCGCGAGGCCATCGACAAGATCAAGTCTATGAGCTTGGAGCCCGAAAATCTCCCTCAACTTTTCAAGAGGTACAGCAAGCCTGAGGAGATTGCAGCGCTCATTGCGTACCTACTGGGTGATGAAAGCAAATTCACGACTAGTTCCGTATATTCCATAGATGGTGGCTGGTCGTCTTGAGATTGAAACAGGCAGGAAAGACAGGAATCTCCTAGTCTAAGTATATTGACATTGCGCCTGTAAGGGGTCTAGAGGCTTGCAAATATGTGTGGCACTGATTCCGCCGAGGAAACCGCTCCAATTGCACCTTAACTGCGTGTCTGATGAACCAGATCAAGGGAGTGTTCGCCTGTCTGTGGGAGTGCGCATCCGAGAAACCCTTAAACGGTCCAGGAGAATTCAGCTCGGCCGCTTCGATGTCGATACGGCCTAATGATTGACCAAAGGTCCAAGACGGTAGTGTTAGGACCCAGGAAGATCAACCAGGGCACGAACGGAAAACGCCGGAGCTGAGAACGGAACAAGCTGTAACTTTAACCTTAAATGGTCGAACAGGTCGAACGGAAAGCAGTTCGACCACGGTCGACCAAGCAAATCAGGATACTAAGGGAGGCTCTAATCCGCCCATCCCCGCCTGTCGTACCTCCAGGTCGGGGGGCAGGTTAAGTGCAAAAAGTGGATTAATTTGTAAAGGCAATTGATAGGGGGGCATGACTTTTTGTAACACCTGATTCGTCAATTCTGTTTTCGTTAGTGTCGGCAGAATTCTGCCAGCGCTTCCCAGGTACCTCGAGCTTAGCTCTCCCTTAATCTTACCTTAGTAACAGACGCGACGCGATCAAGTTTTCTCCATCAGCAAGGTATCCACTCCTGAGTCTCAGCCCTCGATAATTAGGACCTTCGTCACGTCCCAATCCGAGTCTCCTTCCAGCTCAGAGAGCAATCCGAGATGCCGAACTCTCAATCCTAGTCCTAGCAATCAATTACGCGCCCGAAAACGACAGCGGCAGAGGCGACAATCCCGGTTCAGCCCGCCGTTACTCGCGAATAGACCTGCTCAGCGAGCAGCATAAGAGCAATCGTCACCCACAAGGGCCGAATTTCAATCTGCCCTGAAGCTAGTACGAGAAGTGATTGGGGCGGATCGGAGGCTTACCCTCGAGCTTGCCCGGTCATACGAACTAGTCCGCCAATGGCGTGAGAGATAGGACTACTCGTCGCTCAGTTCAGATGCTTTCGAATCCCCCCCTCCATACTCACCACCTCGAGAGCCGTCCACCTAAGCACCATCCCCTCAAGAGACCAGATCTTCTCCTCTTCGGATTTCCTTGTCCCCCGCCCCAGACCCGATCCCAAACCCACTAATCCCAGGCGACCCAGCGCCGTCAGCCGAAGCTCTATTCGACTGAGTAAACACCTTTGCGAAAGAGAGTGGTTTTGGTATTGTCCGACGGAACGCCTATTCCTATTAGGGTTCCGTTTTTGACGGTCAAAAACGGTATTTGATGGTCAAATTCCTAAAGGGGGTTTTTGGCAGTAATTTACGTCAAGAATTCTCCCATTTAGGCTTAGTATTTAGCAGTATTAGGATTAGTTTACACATGGAATAGGTTTAGTGCACACCTCACCGGCGGACAAAACATCACCAAATTCCCTTCTTCAGTATTGAAAAGTCATGCAACTATCACGATGAGTAACAAAGGCGGTCGCCCTAAGGCCCACGGTGTTCATGAACATTTTGCAGCAGCCCCAATTCCTCCAGGAGGGGGTAAATTCTCTCAACTTCGCGTTCGGTGCAAATACTGTTCTAAACCCATGGCCAAGCACGTCCAAAGGCAACAGAATCACCTTGCCAAAGAGTGTCTTGGTTTCCAGCAAGCTGCAGGCCATGTTGATCGCCAGCCTCGAATCACTACGGCTTTGTCCATAATGGATCGAAGCTCTAAAGATCAACACGATCGAGCCGCACCCCTCGCCACCTTTAGACTAACTCACCGCCACCCCACACACCCCCCGTCCCCGCACACTTCAACACCATCAACGCGTCATTAACACAGGATTCTTCATTTTATTCTATATTATCAAATAAAATCCGTTTTTTTTTTTTTTTAAATTTCAATGGCAATAGAATCGCAGCTATCAGATTATGAAAAGAGGATGTTATTGGCCATTAGGGACATAGAAATCATTGGTTTGCGGCCCTCAGCGGTAAAACACTCAGTCAAGCTCTCGACATTGCATAATCGATGCGCCGGAGGCCAGGATATCTGCACAGCACGTCAGAAAGATCAGTCGCTTACTGTAGAGCAGGAAGATGACCTAGTCAACTATACCATGTAGTACCCACCTGCCGGTCATACCTACCTACCAGTCAGCGAAAAAAAGATTCCCTATATATAATGCACTTTTTTAACCTTATAGGAAAAACTTAATAAAAATAATAAAAATAAGTTTATCTCTAGAATTTAAATTAAAATTAAATCTATTTAATATTTTCTAGGTCTTTTAACCTTATGCCTTATATAGGTATATATAACACCTAATTCTTCCTTCCCTAAATTTAACCTCTTATCCTCTTCTATCCCTCCTACCTCGATTATATCCTTAATAATATCTGCCTCTTTAATTTCTTTATTTAGCTCTGAAATAGTATTACTAGCTGCTAAAGCCTCTGCCAGTATAATAAATTTCTTATTAGGGTTTAGTATTACCTTTCTCTTCTTGCCTCTGCTTAACCAGCTAACTTCCTCCTCTAGGCCGGCTATTCTAGTGCTTAAAGAGGCAATCTTAGACTCTTAGGATTTAAACCCTTTTAATATTATAGAATACTGCCTTCTAGTAGAGAGGCTCTTATTCTTCCCTAGGTCTCTGATATAACGGCTAGTCTTTGGCGTATTATTAGAGTTAACTTACCTATCTCTATAGCTATCTAATCTAGGCGTTGTTTCCTTCTTATCTGGTTAAATGTCGGCATATATAAGCGCTTTATATTATAAAATTAGCCAGTTTCTAGTTACTCTCTAGCCTAAGAGGATATTTTTCTTTATTATACTTACTTCTATGGCTTTAGTATAGGCCTTAATAAAGTTAACCTTATCTATAGGCATAGAATCTATTAGGCTTACTAGTTTTTAGAGCTCTTTTTAATATATAGCCTTAGATGCATTAAAAGTATTATTATCTAGTGGCTATAAGCTATAAGAGTAATATATAGGCAGGTAATAGTAATATATATTATTTAAAAAATATATAGCTATCTACTTATCCTAGAATTTTAGTTAGTAGTAGTTCTAATTAAGAATAAGTAGATACCTATAGATATATAGCTCTTATAGTTATCTAATATAATAAGCCTTATATCAGGCTTATTTACTAGCTAAGTTTAGGGCAAATAAACCTATTTAAGCTACTTAAGTATAATATAATTCTAAAGTTCTTTGCCCTTAAAGATAATTCCTGGCTTTAGAAGATAGTAATTTATAGTAATAGCTTTAATAAAACTAGTCTAAGTGCAGGACTATAAGCCTTTAAGAAAGGCCTTCCTCCTGGGATTACTACTGCTAATTACTAAGGAATCTAAACCTAGATTTGCAATTTATTAGTAAGTCTTATATTAGAAGTAGTTAATACTTACTAAATCTAGCTATAATACTGCCCTTATTAATATTAACTATATTCTTAGGCTTAATCTAACTATATTTACTCTCCTAGATATTAAAGTACTAATTAATAGCTAATAAAGTAAAAGAATTAAACCTTAAAGCTTCCTGGCATTTTCCTACCTTTATATTAATCTCTAGATAGTATTTAATAAATCTGGCTAGCTAGTATATACCGATAGGCCTTTCCTGGCCCTGCTGTCTTAACAGGGTAGCTACTATGGCGCGAACTTAACTATAGGAAGGAGCATAGCCTAAGGCCTCTTATCGAAGTATCTATGTAATTAATCTAGCCTCTTAGGATTTATATAATAACTAGGCAGGTTAGGTGACCTCGGACTTTAATGGTAGGCCTCTTAATTAGTCAGACAGAGTGGTTTAGGGCATTCTATGCTTCTAGGCGGCCTGGTGCTGCAAGAGGTAGTTATCTGTAATATCTAGTATAGCTTTGATAATATTATTTTCTATATAAGACTATTAAGGCATTTTTAAGGCGATTAAAGGAAGCTGCTATAGATAAAAGTTTAATAAAATTTTAGGGAGGCTAGTGTTACGATTCGTGCCCGTAACAGCGCTGTAAGGCTTCTATAAGGCAGCTGTAGCACACCCATGATTGCTTGCATAGCGATTATGGCCCGATCTTTTGCCCTGTGGTTTAACGGCTTGTGCAACCGTTACACGATAATCGCTGTTAGCGGGTGGCCCGAAGGTCAAGGGTTCGATTCCCCCTTGCAGCCTTTGGTATAGCTGCTCACAAGGGTGCCTACGTAACGCAGAGGGGCACTGCGGGGTACGCCTTGGGAGGTTGGCAGCTGCACCGCACAGGGCTTGGTTCCCCCTGTGGCGGCCGGCTTCAGCGGGCTTCGAGGACGAAAGCCCCTGAAGAGGGAGCATCGTGTTACGATTCGTGCCCGTAACAGCGCTGTAAGGCTTCTATAAGGCAGCTGTAGCACACCCATGATTGCTTGCATAGCGATTATGGCCCGATCTTTTGCCCTGTGGTTTAACGGCTTGTGCAACCGTTACAGCTAGGTAATAAAGGAGATATTTTAAGAAATTTTATATTAGTGCTATATAACCAAACTGCTTATATAAAATACAAATAAACATTCTAATATAAAACAGCATAAAACTCTTAGTAAGATATAATCTGTTCTATGTAAATAACTTCAATTTTGGCCAAGTACTATGCAGTGAAGTTTAACATTTTGTATAGGGAATTATTTTTTTCGCTGACTAGTAGGTGTGTATGACCGGCAGGTGGGTACTGCATGGTATTATCGAACGAGAGCGCGCTTTTCAGCCTCCCACGAAGAAGGATATCCATAACTTCGCACAGGCGTTATTATCAGTCAACGGGCGAGTCTCTTATGTTGGCAAGAACTGGGTTAACAGATTCTTTACCTGCCATTCGAGTATAGAATTAAAGCCATCGCGAGTCATAGAATCTGCAAGGAAGCGTTATATGACGAAGGCATCACTTTCCGAGTACTACGATAGTCTCAACTAGGTAGTCAACACGAAGAAGATAACTAGGCCTTATATATATAACATTGACGAGACCGGCGTTCAAATCGGTAAGACCAACGGCGGCATAGTAGGTAGAACGGCCATAACTTCTTCCTCAGAGAGGATAAAGTCCGATAATACAACTTAGAGCTCGATAATCAAGTCCGTATCAGCAGATGGTCGGCATCTTACGCCTTATGTCGTTTTTACCGGCAAGAACCTCTAAGGACAGTGGTTTCTAGCCGTTTTTCCTGATTAGAAGTACACTTACAGTCTAACCGGTTGGTTAAACAGCGACATCTTCATCCGTTAGTTCATAGGGGTATTCATACCGCAGACTAAGCCGAAGGATCCTAATTAATAGAGACTATTAGTCCTAGACCAGTATAAGTTATATATTATAGCGGAATTAATAAAAAAGGCGTGGCTGCATAAGATTTAGCTCTCTTGGTTACCCTTATATTTATTATATATTACTTAGCTGCTTGATATTACTATATTTGGGCCGTTAAAAACATACTATTGCCAGTTTACCTGCTCTTGGGCCTTATATAAAGCAACCTTATTACACTAATAATAACTCTTCCTAAAAGCTTATAAGAGGGTTTTATTAAAAGCCCTGAGCCATAGGAACATAATAAGTAGTTTCTTGGCCTCTGGGATTTTCCCAATTAATCTACAGAAGGCATTGGCGGCATTAAAGCCAACGGAGAAGAACGCAAGCGCTTTAACAGGCTTATAACACCAAGGAAGGCCTAAGTAATTACTGATATGATCTAGAGTATGCCCTAAGGAAGTGCTAATATTCAAAAATAACTAGAATCTATATAAAGTCAAGGAAATACCTTTATTTATAACTTTAATTATATCATAAAGAAGGCGATAAAATATATTAACTAGAAGAACAGTCAAATTTAACGCCTAGAGGAGGAAAAAGCAGTACTAAAGGCATTAGTAGCAGCAAGAGAGCCTACTGGCCGAGTTGCCATTTAATTTGACCCTAACAAAGCTTTCCCTGAAATTGAATAGATTATCTCGGCTCGTGATCAGGCTGAAAAGAACGTACTACATCAGATCGAGGGAAATAAGAGAAAACAACATAAAAAGAATCCGCTAAAAACACAGGCTGCAGATACAATATTTGTAAATTAGTTTCCAAATTCTCAGTTAAATTGAATAAATACTCATTATTGTAGAATTAATTGAAGTCATCTATGGATTCAGTTGTCATGCTATCACGGGTGTGCGGGGACGGGGGGTGTGTGGGGTGGCGGTGAGTTAGTCTAGATGGAAATGTGCCGCATTTTCAGAGGAGAACTTTGGGGTAAGAATATGGAGATTCTGATTGGTGCAGAAATGAAAATGCACCGCGTTTCCAGTCTACATGCTTGATTAGAGATTCAGAAAGGCCTCATGGAAAATGAATTACGGGGTATCAAAGTATTTCTCATTACGCTTGCTCGTCAAAACTACTGTGTACTTAAACAACCACTAATTCTCCTTTATAACGTGGCCACTCCAGTAACAACTCTCGCAACCATGTCCAGTATTCCTCTTGAGCCCATTTCCGCAATAGCTGCAGATTGTAGATGATCTTATAGATGCCTTTTGAGCTCCAGGTGTCTCCAAAGCTCTGTTTCTGCCAGAAGATTGTCTTCTCGCCTTCTGGTGTCGTGATGATGAGATGCCAGTCATGTCCTTGTATGATGATGCCAGGCATGAACTTGGGGAGCTGCCAGACCTTATCGGCTTCTGAATTAGGTGCAATGACGCCTTCCGCTTGTTTCATCGAAGACGACTCGTTTGCGGCTCGCTGTCTCAAGTCCAACAGTTTCCGAAGGAACTGCCAATGGGCAGCCATCCAAATTTCCATCTGCAGCTTCGCATTCTCCCAGCCTTCACCCGTCTTCTTCGTTTTGATGCTGACGGCGATGAGATTGTCGGAAAGGGGACTAAGGTTAGTGTGATTGAACATGCCGAGGGGCAAAATATTTCTCAGCATGTGGACGATTTGGGAGACCTGAGTAGTTTCGTCACATTTTGGATCGATATACATGCAAAAATCAACTTTCTTAGACGCTGACGTCACATGATATTCAGCGATTATTGATGCGGTAGTGCTAGAGCCGTCAGCGATTGTTAGAAGAAGGTAGGAAAGCCACTCACCTGAGTCGAAAGTCAAACAACTGGCTCATTTGACAGCCTTGCAAGGGTCTCAAAGCGGCTTCGAGAACGCGATGGTGAACTTCCATGTTCCAATCTGCCTCTGAACAGCTTTTGCTGTTACAATAAGCAGCCTGATAAAGAATCCTATAGACAATCTCAGGAGGAGGTGTTTCTCCGAGTTAATCTCGCTGTTCCAAGAAGAGAAAGTTGCTCAATATCGGCTGTTTCGTCCACTTGAAGTTACTATACGTTTCTTCATCTAGTTGATCAAGCGTGGAGCGTTAGGACGATGGGAGAAGTCCAAATCCTGACAAGGCGAGATCGATTTGGTCGAGTAGGGCTTCCAATGATGGTGGCTTGTGACGGAAGGCACTTAGTTCCCCAGGAATGACATCCCTGGTGTGAAGCTCGAGTGCACGGAGCTGCTTTGTTGGCGAAGAGTATCCGGATCTCTCTGATACTTGAGAACGCGATTATGTCGAGGATAGCGAAGTACCAGATTCGCTCGTTGGCGTCTCGAGTTTGCGTTTAGGTGGGCGGGGTGTTTGAAACTCATTATTATCCCCGGCTTGAGTTTCATCGTGGCTTCGTTTTGAAGGACTGGGATGCCGTCGATTTGAGGCCATACTGTGGCTGTCACCACTGCGCGACGCGTCAGGAGTTGGGGGGTTCAAGCGACGGCGCTTTGAACAATGCTCGCTGTCGCTAGACTTAGTAGCGCAGGCTGGTTTCGCCTGATGAGTCGATTTCGATAGAGTCTTGATTTGCTGTAACCACGAGTTAATCCTGTGTTCCAGCGACATTGTTCTAGCTGCAATGTTGAATTGTTGTTGTCGGCTGCTGGTTGATGTTTAATTAGCGTAATGTTTTTTTTGATATAACGGCCGTTGTCGTATCAACCATCTTGGCGACTGGGGCTAATAAGTCAGCCAGCCGAGTCATCCACTTGCCACGTCTCATTAGTGAAAAACAAGACTTGCGGGGCTGTTTCCAGCGAATGGCCGACTTCGCGAATATCACCATCAGTCTTCAATTAATAATGATTTTCAGCAATTGGTTATTCTTAAGGTTGCAAGGGCATTAATCGAAGCATTTATTTATCGCTCTGGAGCCTCAGATGGGGATTTATACACTTAAGATATATGATATTTTTTAGGCAATCCTAACAAGTTAGATATTATAAAATCTTTTATAAACTCTGCTTAATAAGAAATTACGTCAGAGCTCCAATTCTCAATGAGATGCAAGAAGTAATAGTATTCTGGTATGATATATGGCATTTTCGATGTGTATGGGGATGACGAATTAAGCGATGCCGTGATGATAATTAGGACAACTGTTTTGTTCCAGTGGTATGGCAATATTGTCTTCGCCATTATTAGGTGGTATGATTGGCACGGGTTTAACCAGCAAATCATCGAAGGGTTATTCCAGTTGTAGTTAGACTGGCTCTACAATTTGTCGCTTGGCATTTGTCCATACTCTTAAAAGAGACAATACATTATTATATTTTGAATGTATAAACTACTATACAGAACTCCCCGGGAATGGTTTTATTACGGTCACGATAAGTGACAATAAGTGATAATCAGTGATCGATATCACTTTGTTATAGAAACTGACGCTTAGATGATCAAAGTACTTTATTTTGCGATAGGGCGAGGGGGCCACTGATAAAGACCCCGCACCCGACAACACATTGGGTAAGACGGCTGAACTTTGCTTAGCTTGGAGCGCTAGCCATGTTAGGAAATGTAGCGCTTGACTGATGAAGTACGCTACTCCATAATAGGAAATGTAACGCTTGATCGAGAGTCACTCTATCGCAAAATACCATGATATGCCGCGGCAGCAATACTAATTCAAAAAGGATAAAACTTCATTTTTTATGCTCTTTAGATCAGAGAACTATATAATAGAATTAAGTTTAGCCAAAAAATTGGTGGCGGCCTTGAAGACCTAAGACGCATTTGCCTTCTAGATTGAACAAGTTCACGGTGAAAGTGATCGGCCACGACTAGTATCAGGCAGCAGCCTGATGCCTATGATATCAGAAGATTGAACATAGGTATAAGAGACCGACCTTCGTCGCTCTCTGAGAAAGAATCAAGCAGCGCAATGCATTCTCTTCTGATCACACCCTCCTTTGCACAACTCGTCTTTTGAGACCTATTCCATGTATACACTAAGCCTAATACGGATATACACTAAGCCTAAATGGGAGAGTTGTTGACGTAAATTACTGCCAAAAACCTCCTTTAGGAATTTGGCGGTCAAAAACGGAACCTTAAATAGAGACATGAACGTTTTCAACCTCGGACCACTTTGCTGCCCCATAGGGCTGCTCGTTTGCGACGATGTCGACGGCGAAGTTGGTGATAATGTTGAGGGAGGTGTGGTTGGAAAGTTTGTCTTTCACTTGGTGCCCACGATAGCACCTACAACAATGGCAACTACCACAAACAGGCTGACGAGGCCAAAGACAATGAGCCTGTTACGCTTCTTCGACGATCCGTGTGGCAATCCTTGCGGCAAGGATGTCTCTGGCGGGGCGATCTCCAGGTCCTGCCCAGGAACCACCTCTGGCGCCTGGCCTGGCACAACCTCCTTCTCGTTGCTGTAGCCAATGCCGGCTGGGGCTCGCTCTGGTAGTGTCGAGGTACGATCGGGGTATGCAGAGTCTGGAAAAGACGCCATGCTACCCGTATGATCCCACGGATTCAGTTTCCAACGCGCACCTGAAGATGCTTGGGTTTTGGCAAAGAGCGGAAAGGATCTGGATAGTTTTTAAACCTAGAATGAGGTGGTAATAAAGAGTGCGGAGAGAATTGTTCGTTTAATCTAATATGCCGCTATATATTTAACAGAGGGGTTTCAGCTGAGAGTGCACGTGCAAATTCTATGGGCCCGCTAAAAACTGTTGAGGGGGTGATGTCCCAAAGAATTCTGAAATGGACTAGCGGCTCCTATCATGTGACGAAGTGGCGTGTGCAGTCTTGTGACAGTTAAGGTTCCTAACGTAGTAATCCGTAACCTAATACAGTATTGAGCACTTACACCTTCCTCTCCTACAATAAACCCTTTTAAATCAAAGATGGCCCCACTCAGCGAGCATATGTATTAAAAACACTGTGTACAAGTTTTGTAGCGGCTTAATACCGGCGCTCTTATGTATTTATCCTGCTTATACAAGGTAGTGGTACGCTAGACTTGCACTGTCGATTTGTCTCCTGAACCATAAATGGCTTATGGGCCCAGAAGAGGGTCGAATTCTGTAAAATCATCTGCTTACGAGGTAGCGCCATGTACCCAAAGGTCCCTACCCTAGACTTTATAAAGAACATGTTAGTTTGGAGCGCAAGGTGCAAGTGCTCAATACTGTAATAATAATATAGCAATATTAGCAATTTTAGAGAGAGCAGTGTTAGAGCAATATTAGAGAGATTAAAATTATGTTACCACCCAAGATGAAAACGGCATGAAGACGGAACATCACACATTCCGTGCCGACCAATAAAATTGCTCGCCGCATGCCAGTCGAACGAGGCAAGTTCGACTCCGTTCGACTGACCAATAAGGTTGTCTGTCCACATGCAAGCCGAACGAGGGCGGTTCGTGTGACGGTTTGGGTTCCAAACAGGTAAACTAATCCGTACTAGGTTTAAGTTTGCAGGTTGCGTAGGGCATGATGCTGAGCGATGCGGTGTCACGTCTCTTAATGGTAGAAGCAAATGCGTGTTAGGCTTTGTTCAATGTAAAGAAGTTTTATTGATAGCTGGTGAGCTAAAGTCTAGGAAAGTGCTAATGAACGTAATCTATATACTCGGTGGTTGATCTCAAGGAACGAAGCGTTCCAACAACTGGCGTCCCGACAAGATATGTTATGTTATGTATATTTTTCGTCCGGGGGACCATCGGCCCCGAAAGTCCCCTACTGGGGCCACAGGACGTGCTGAGCTAGGGTCTGTTTATACGCTAATTACAGAATACTGTTGGCTCTGGCGGCCAATACATGGGCACCTAGGTGCCCAAATTATGTCAGCAATCGTCGCCCCGATTGGCCAGCGACGGGTCTAAGGTTGTAATGCTGTTTTCTAATATTTTCAAAGCACAAGCCAACTAGTTACCTGTCGCAGGGTAGGCATTAGTAATCTAGCTATATGCTTTAAGTAACTATGCAGGATGGAATACCCCGCACAAGAGATATCTTAAGACATCAATCAACCCATTTGCTGCTACTTATCATATTCACTCTAACCCTTTAAGCACGCTCAGTGCGACATTACCGTTTAACAATAATACAAAGTTCTGCCTTATCCTCCGCTGCATATAAGGTTTCTTGCTCTATACTATCCATTTCTGCTTTTCGCCATATTTCTGTTATGCCTCTTCTTTTGTTTGCTAGAGGATTCTTTCCTATCTCCTTAACAACTTAGGCTTTAATGCATTTATCCTCTGCCTTACTCTAATCCAAATACGCCATTATCTCTTCTTTCGTCTATTCTCTTGATCCTATTGACGTAATACAGCGCTTAGATATCTGTTTATAGTCTAGATACTACTTATAGCTCTGCTTATTATACCTAAGTAGAAGCCCTATCGCCCTGTAATATTGCTAATTTGTTTTAATGCTGCTAGCCGGCTGCGCCGCATACCACGCGCTTCTTGCAGCGACATATCTTCCATATATGGCTTCTGGCGAGTCATACCTTAGTAGTGGTTGCGAAGGAAGGTTTCGCGAATCGGATGGTTTGTAATTCGGATATTCTTCGCCAGAAGGGCCTGGCATAGTTCTAACGGGATAGTTTGGGACGACAGAATGTTGAGGAGCTGTAAGCGAAACTTATACAGTATGTGAAGACCGGGCAAGTGGGGTGTGTGCAGTAGCGGGAGAGCGTGCAGTAGCTTCTGCAATACATTCTAGCACTGGCATGCCTTTAACTAATGAGGGCCCTTGGCTTACTGAAATCGCCTTAATTGGGTTAGCCAGACTTGGGACTGCGACCGGGGTTATGTCCGGCTGCGGGATTAACTTCGAGGCCGGCGCTTCCTGAATAAGCAAATCCTGGAACCTCAGAGGATACGCTCGTGAGGACCTCGCGTGACCAACAGCATGACATCTGCTATATGTGCTGGGCGCTTTCTTGCCAGGCTGAGATCTCAAATCCAGAGGGTTCTCGTTTGGTGCTTGTCGCAGGTTGACCTCTCGCCCTGATGATGCCCTGCTGCGGGGCTCGACGTGGCTCTAGTATGGGCCGGGGCTGATCCGCGACTCGCTTTTAGTTCCAGTGAGGATGAAAATAATCAAGCAAAAGGCTGCGCTGTTCCTCCTCGAGTCTCTTCAAGGTGTAAGAACACGGTAGCCCATGTAAGGAGGTGAAAGACTGACTGCAGGGAGCTTAGGGAGATGCCAAAGCTAACTTCCGTTGTTCTTGCACTTTGCGCAGGGCCTGGTGGGAAACCTAACCCTAGACAGCCTCGAACATTCCTCCAGAGATATCCAAAGGTATCCATATCTGTTGAGAGGCTTATATGTGATTCAGTTCCTTCAGTTGGTTGGTGACCGCATGGCGCATAGCCTGCCAAGAATCGAAGAGGTCGAATATGGAGGTCTTGATATATGATTTAATTAGGGAGTAAATTCCTTCGGCCCTAGATGGCAATTATTAGCTTTCCGACCTCTATATCTGACCCTGGACAGCTACCTCGAGGTGGCCACATTACCAAAATGCAGGTATTTATCCACCTATGCTTTAATGATTCTCTCTTTATGCGGCTCAAGCCAGTACAATTTAATGTACCCAACGGCCCAGGAGTATCTTTTGGCGTACTTAAGCTCGAACTTGGCTAGGCGCTCTCTGAATATCTCTTCTGTTGGCGAATCCACAATAGTGTGCCAAAAACCATAGAATTCGTCCCATTTTTCGTCCTCTACCCGGCCGCTTATGTCGCCACTTTTCAGCACAAAGTCCGGTTAACAATACTGCAGGATTGCCTTATTAACATGCCAGAGGCAAAGAAGGGCCTTAGAGGAAGGGAACCAGGTTGCAGTTGCATTTATTGCAGCGAGACATCAGTCAGTTAAGACTACAGAAGGGAGCTCATGATGGTAGAGTGATTTGAGATGATGAAGTGCCCATGAATAGTCTTCTTCTGATTCACCGGACAGAAATGCAAATGCGATGCAGAAGGAACGCTGCAAGAGTCAACTCCGACCATGTCAAGCAGCGGCATGGCGTGCTTATTCGTTTTATAGGTATAATCCAATAGCAGTACGTCTGGGTTGCTTTGCAGATATGCAATAGAGTTAGGGTAGGCAAAGAATATGGCTGTTAGCCGATTATCCGAGTCTAATCGAACCCGGCACCAGAAGCCCTCTCCCTGTAGTTGGTCGACTAACGCTTGGATACTGCTCTGGCCCTCACGCAGATCTCTTCTCGTTGCCGCGATCCGATTATAGATGTCTTGCTGCGTTGCAAGGGTATCTGAACTGTTATGGAGGTATGTCCTGATATCTCGAGGAGCAGCGCCAGCAGTTGTCAGGCTTGAAATAATTGCTGCATCTCTCTCGTTAAGTTGGCGATGCGCCGGGTATGCAGATGCGTCTGGACTCGGTGGATGATTGTGGTAGGCATACTCCTTGTCTGGTCGATGGCTTAGGACCCACGTATTTCCATCTAATGATTGCTTGGCCAGCACTGAAAACTTACAGCCGGTTCTTCGGCTACAAGTGCGGCGTTGGCATATAATAAATGTGCTTGATGGGAGTTTATTTCGATCACAGGCAAATATGACTTTGATTCGGCCACTTGACGTCTTTAATGATTTCCCCGTCGTGAACGCATAACCTCGAGGTTCCGCCCAAGAATTAATGGCTGCCAATAGAGACTCACGGGATTTGTATATGCCTTCAGGCGGGAGGGCATCGTCCGGGAAGGCAAGCCGGTGGCTTTGGTCCATTTTCGTTGGCTGTGTTGCTATCATACAGAGCGCAGGCCGCGTCGGTCATGTCAAACGCGCGCTGGCCAATCGATAGGGGTGCCGCACCATTTTGATACGGGTGCCGCAAGCTTACGGGTGCCGTACTTTTAGCAATTCCCATTGGTCCAAAGACTTGTCGGCCCCGTCAGGCCACCCCGCAGAAGGCGGTGAGCCAGTCCGCTCCCCCACGCCTTAACAGTTGAGCGGGAGCCAATAGCTTCCCTTGAAATACATCCAGTTTCCTTTTTGGGAGTCACGACTTTACTGGGATTCGCTGCGGACGAGCGGTTCAACTCATAATTCTTCTGCTGCGTTACAGTTTGATTACAATAGACTGCTCCTTCTGCCTTTTGGCTGAGTAGACGGCCTCTTGTTCGGCGGCGAATTGATGGGCACCCGGGAGCGCCATCACCCAACTTCCCAGCGCCCAATTGGCCCAACCAACACGCGCTCTGCAAACTTACAGGTACGGTCTTCAGTTACAACGTGAATATGTCCCTGTTCATCCTTGGTAACATATATTACCAGCTACGGTTTGACTATAATACACTGATCTACCGAGCCAGTAGTCGAATGTAAGGGTTGCTGCTTCTTGCTGTGCAAGAATGCGGCAGAATTCTGGCGCGTAGAGGTGCACTAACAGGTGGGATTTGGACCAATGAGAAGCGCAAAAAGTGCGGCACCCGTAAGCTTGCGGCACCCCTATCAATTGCCTTGGTTTGACCCCCCATACCAGACCATACCAGGCCATTCCGATCACTGTTGTAGATAGCAGCAATTGACGGGATAGAAATAACCTTCACAGGCTCGGCACCAAAAAAACGCTTGATTGGCCGTGCTGACGGTTGGTCTGTTGTCGGTCTCTTCCTCTTGCGGTCAACACGTTCAACGCCTGTGAAAACCGTAGATAAAAATAACACAAGAGCGTTGTCTTTCCAAATGGTCTGATTAACCTAACCAAAGACAAATTAGTAAGGGAAATCATAGAGATCCTGTCTTTCTAACTGACCAGGTTATCCTTCGTAGGGACTGCCGTAAGGTAGTTGAACTCAAGGTCAGCGGCTGCTGTGTTGTCAACCTTCTTCAGCTTGACTAGGGGCTCATGGAAGCCACAGTTCTGACGGGCTGTGCCTGTGGCTCCGTGCCCTAGTTGACGGAGCCGGCGGAAGAGGTTAGGGGAGGAGAATAGGTTATCTAGGAATACGTGATACCTGGCTTTTGGCAGCAATCTTACTAGGGCAACAACCACAGCTTGGGTAGGGTTTAGGTGCTCTGCTCTCTCTGACTTCCTAACTGGCCGTCTTTGCCGCTGTTTCCGTACCTGTGGTGATTTTCGCCGGTAAGCAGGCCTGACCCCTACGGGACCGTATTTTCGATGTGGCCGGTGCCAAAGACACCTCAGGAAATACCCTTCTTGGGCCACAGCCCAAGCTTTGAAGTCTCGAGGATGGGTTTGTTAGGCACGACTGTTGTCTCTAAGTCTCTCCCTAGGAAGCGGACCATACACTCATCTATAGCAATAGATGTGCCTGGTGTGTAGAAGTCTAAATACGCCTGCTGTATATGGTCAGACCAGGCCCTAACCTGGATAAAGGTTTGGCTATAATCCTCAATAGAAGCTTCCTTATCGATAGTTATATGGTCAAAAAGGCGAAGGTTCTGTGACAATAGCTGGAATCGTGTGTAAGTCATCCATTTTGTAATTGGATGAAGAGGGCGTTGCTTCCCCAGGGGCGAAGCCTTCCAATAGTCCTTGATCTGCTTATCTGTGTGTAGTCTCATATAAATAAAGATTGCAATCCATATATAGATTTCTGCAGCAGAGGTTGATTTCCATTGGAATAACCGTGACTGTGGCTTCAATGTACGACGGCCACAGCGAGCCTCTTTAAGCACGTGGCTAGCCCAGCTATTCGTGTAACAGGCCCAGCTTTCTACTAGCGAAATAGGTACAAATTGCTGGAATAGCAACAGCGGCTCCTGGGGCAAGGCTGTGATCTTAGGGGCCCGAATTGGAAGCTTTAATGGCCGAAAACGGTAGCCGCGGGAGGGATCCGGAGCTTTGATTGGTCGGCAGGTATTATCAGCCGGCTGCTCACGGCGGCTGGTAGCAACAACAATACAGCTATCGTCATACGCATTGACCGCTAGGTCGGAGGCTTGTTGAGAAGCCATGAGGCCGTAGGGAATGAAGAAGAAGAAATGTATGATGAAATGGGCGGGGTTGATTCCTCTGGCCCTCCAAGTCACTCCATGTACCTCAGCCAAAGCGGGGGTCATGTGGGGCTCGGTACGGAAATGTAGGCTTATGACACTCAAAGAGATAGAACTCATTCTAGGCTTCTATTCCCTAGTTGTCCCCTACTGTACAGCCAGACAAATCTATTACGCCCGGTAACCATGCCCAAAGGATTCTGAAGCTAAAAATACATACACCTCTCTAGTTATTGGTTTGATCTCGCCAAGCCCTTGTGGATCTCGCCTTGTTCTTTGCTCTAGTCATCGCTCTTCTCCTTGGTCCTTGTGAAGGCTAGTAGCAAGTCAACTTGAAGCCCAATTCCTCCAAGTGTTCAGTTTCTTATTTTTGGCGGCTAACGCAGTGCCCATCTTTACTTCTACGAAGGTTTTATATTTAGTATTAGTCAACTTAATAGGCTAGCGAGATCTGGGTCATATCTCGTCGAGGGGGCCCGTGGCGAATCGCCACTGGCGATCGCGAATTTGATTGTCGTTCGTACGGCCTCCATCTCTGGCAACCACTCCTATCATCTGGCCAACCTTTGGCCAATTGGCGAAGAGGCTTTTTCTAGTCAACAATGTTCCCCCAGGGCTCTGGTATGGCCGTACTTGAAGCCACTGCATTAGAAAAACATGAAGGCGTGGATTGCATGCTGTGCAGTCTACGCCGACAGACTCGCAGGCAGGAAAGTTATCCATGGTGCTTCAAGTAACCAAGTCATGCTATCATACTACTCCAAATGCGACCACTCGGAGATCTTGCGTATCTGCCGCCACATGTACTTCTCTAACTTGTTGGCACACTTCACATAGAGCGAATTCTCATCATTGAATTGTCGACAGTTGTCAAAGATAAGCCGGGCGTCTTTAATGAAATCCTTAGGTGTCATGTATTGCTCCGCTTCCAGCCTGGCCTCCATAGTACTTAGGTCCATTGGTTCCTTAATGACTTCGTAATAGTCAGCGACATCGTCCTCGCTGACAGGCTGCCGGAATGGCCACGATAATTAATAGTCCTGGAGGTCATTTAAGAGATATAACAGCTGCTTGTAATTCGGGCCGTGGTGGGATTGCCTAGCCAGCTCGTCCATACCAGGTGACCAACCTGACGCCCGGATTGCATCGATGGATAGGGGATTAATCGGAGTAAGGCCGTTCTCCCACTGTTTCGGAGGTTAATGAATCATGTGGCTCTTACTAAAGGCCTGTATTTTGGCATAGATGCATTTCTTCTGCTTAAGGAGCATGCGGCCTACCTCTAGGTAGCGAATCCTTAGGAGCATAGAGCACTGCATAAGAGTTCCGCCCTTATAGTCTTTTATACACCCCTTCCAAATTAAGTTATCTAACGTGATCTCCTTTGTAAAACCTTATTTCTTAAAATAGGGAATGGCCGAGTTGTCGGCATAGGTCAGGAGATGCATCATATTTGATAATGCCTTAATGTAGTCCTTCAGATGCAACATGAGGTGCGCCCCGTAGCCCTTGGCCTGTTCGTCTGATAAGACAGCGCAGAAGACAATTTCGGCGAACTTGCGGTGCTTAAACGACCGGTACGTAATACCACCTACTACTGCTAACGGCTTCCTCATAATGGCAATAGACATGTGAGCTCTATCGTAGACGAGGCGCGCGATATAGCTCTTAGGCATTTCCGGTAGCTGCTTCTGGAAGACGCATTTCAGCCCACTCAGGACGATAAGACTCTCCCGGTCACCATCATTGTTGACAACACGATATTCTATTTCGCCGTTACGTTCTTCAATAACTGCGGGCTACATGGCACGTTAGCCACATACACAGGTAGAGTACAATGTTTAGGGCGGCAGTACCTTCTCAAGAAGTGAAATCGGCCCCATGCCTAGTCCCTCCTGTGCCAGAAGCAAGGGCACAAAGGCAATGCGATTGTCGCAACTCATGGTAGTCCGCGAGGGCCTTTCATCTGTCACCTCAGAATTCGAGCCTTAACAAAAGCGAAAAGAAGAAAAAAGAATTTAAGGTAAACAAAAGTGTTATCAAGCCAGAAAGCTAACTGTAAAATTACTTCGATAGGAGTTAGACTGTCGATTTCGCTGATCAGTGGCTTTCTGGGACCCTAATGAATGAATGAAATTTATTAAGCCAGGCAGGGCCAAACCTTAGGAGGCCAACATAGACAACTCTGACCGAGATCTCCCAATGTGGGGCCCCGCACGCTGACAAAGATCTCGCCTCAAATGATTTCCCGCCAGGTAACCCCTCGCAACGTAATAGGTCCCACTTTAATTAGGCCCAGCTTCAAAACACAAAACACGTTTGCGATGTAAATATCCACCCTTCGAAATCGATCCTCACCACGACATCAATCCCACATATCATAGATAGATCATTGAGTGTAGAAGAGTTGACAAGACTCCTACGAGAAACTTAGCAGCGCGCGAAGGAGGAGCGGCAACGCGCCGAGGAAGCGGAGAGAGAACGGCAGGAAAAAGCGACAACGCGCCAGAGCGTCAGAAGAACAAGCACGACTCACGGCACTTGACAAATACATTACAGTTTGCTATGCCTCCGTTTTCTCTCGCTTCGCCATCGAAACAGATACAAAACTGATTTCGAGGGGCTCCATTACAAATCCGCGTGACAAGTGGTGGCCCAAAAATCTGAGGCCATAGCTCGACTTCCTTAATCAACATAAGTTTAGGTTCGGCACACTCTACGATACATTCCCTACCGAAAGCCGCGTTTTCAAAAACCGAAATTTCTTGGCTGGCTTGAGAAACAGGATATCTCAACGACCGATAGCAGACGAGAAGACGCTCGAATACTTCCTGCATAATATCGTGGAGGATCCGGTCAGAGCCATCATACAGCAGCTCAAACAGGTGGAAGAGGTCATCAGGACCTTTCGGATCGGAGATGGTGTCATCTTTGAGAACCATCCCCATGCCCTCAGCGACGTCTTTGAGGAAGTCGTGGATAGGGAGACACCATTGATACCACCACGGACGCCGGACCATCGAAGAGATTTCAAGCAGCTGCGACCGGATCAAATCTGCGTCTATCGATCCGACAACACCTTGTCCTCCCGGCGCACCATGGTTTACGTTTCCGAGTATAAGCCGCCCCACAAGTTGACCGCTCCGCATCTTCGTCTCGGTCTCCGCGCCATGGACATCCACAAGGAAGTTGTGAACCGAAGGACGATTCCAACTTCTGTAGACCCTGACGCGCGTTTCCAGTACCACGCGGAGAAGCTGACGGCATCTGCCATCACGCAGACATATCATTACATGATCGACAGTAGCCTTGAATATGGTCTTCTTACTACTGACGAGGCCATTATGTTTCTCAAAGTTGACTGGGACGAGCCTGAGACTGTACTATCACGTAGCAGAGCCTGGTCCGGAGGTGTCGGCACATCCAAACAACCTCCATATATGCATGGCCGTCGGTCAATATCTAGGGTTCACCCTTATGGCTCTCGGTTCGCCTGGAGAACGACGGGGAATTGGCAGGAGGAACGTCTAAAAGCTATGAAGGACTTAAAGACGTGGGCTGAGGACTTCGAATGTAGCAGCGGCCTAATATGTATGCATTGGATTTTGCTGTTGTCGGACGTGCCGGGCGATGTTAGTTTGCGGTACAACGCCACACCATTTGCAAACAATGATACGCCAAGAATGGCCGTAGTGAAAGAGATCCTGGAGTTCCATAGCGAAAGGCGGTTGATTTCGATCTGCCGTTGGATGAAATCGATGTGAAAGTAGTATTGGATACAAATCTAAAATCAAGCTATAATAAAGGGTCTCGATAATAAAAGCAACCTAGTAAACGCGTTCAGGAAAAGGGAAGGTTAATCGCTATGAAATAGACGCATGGAAATAGGCCGGAGATAGAGACACATGTGAGGGCGAACAGGGGGGATAAGCGACGATTTGGGGTACACGACAATTAATAATAGAAGAGTAGGGATATATAGGATAAGAAGAACCAGGCTCTGTCATAAGATTAAGCGTCATGACGTGATGAATCAAGCCCAGAGGGATTTAAGTTTTTGGCTATAGTTCATATTTGCGGTGCTGTTGATGAACCTGAGATAAAACTTTACGCGCTGCGTTATGGTGTCGCCGCATCTTGACGTGTAACCAAGGCTCAATCAGAAGTTCAAGGCTACCCCCTACTAATACTTTTGACCCGTATTCTTGACGCACGTGCCAACTGCATCTAGCTTTAGGGGTTTATGAACGGTCTCAGCTGTCGTCGCGCCCCATGACCCTTGTAGAAAGATCAATGCGTGCATTCTATTCCTTTCCTGATCTTCAAATGGACGCCAACGTACCCGTCAATTGCCAGAATCCCGACAGCAGCGCACCTAGTGCTTCACCTAATAACTCGGATGCTTCGCCAGACGATTGGAAAGCCTTCCCATGGCACAAGTTTCCGGGTTTCTCGATTTCGGAACGCGTTGGTGTCAGACATTACCTGTATTCGGTCCATTGATGCAGATTGGTATATTCATGTTGTGTTCTGTTGAATTCTGCCCCCTAGAGGTTTTACCATTTCGGTTGTAATCTTAAAGTATCCCTGCTTGCACGTGTCACCCAGTGCCTGTTCCACAGTAAATAGTGGTTAAAGAGAGAAAAGCGGAAACTTTGGGGAACAGCTGGTCATCGTCTTTGACATTTGCGAAATGGGGCATCACGGATCAATACTGATCCGCGGGTCTTCGGCTGTCTGCCGGACCCCGCCAACCGGGCATAGTCGCTTAAATGACTACAACCTTGGCAACCGATGCTATTTCAAATTTTCATTTTTTATTACTTAATCATGACTCCTAAGCTTCCATCTGCGCGCAAACGCGGTAGGCCGTCACTAAACGGCGCCTCATCATCACCAGATTATCCAACCCAGCGAGCGTTACACGCAGCGCAGCGCATTCATCAAGCATGTGGCATGTGGCCAACTGAGTTCTGCAAAGGTTTTGTACCTGAGACTTGGGGTATTCGACTTATTGAGGGCCTTTCCGCGTTGGTCTCTCTGGTAGTTGCTGCTGAGAACGTGGAGCTCGACGAGGTGCGCCATAGATTGAAGGATTTCGCTACTAGCCATCCGAGCTCAGATCGCCCGCGACTTCGTAAGTCAGATATCGCAAAGGTGCGAAAGTGGTTACGCAGGATAGGAATTGATACTAAACACACACGGCGATGGAATGGGCATGCGGATGATCAAGTTGATGAGGATAAGACTGCGGACAGTGATAGAACCGAGGCAAACTCTGAACCGATTGATGAGATTATCGCGTTAGGCCCTCGAGAACATCTCGGCAAATATAAAGATAAAGATAAAGAAGAGACTGAAGAAGATCCCGACTTGACTGTCGAAGAGGAAGAGAGGGCCCCTCATGAACGAAACCTTTAGTCGCGAAACAGAGACATCGGTGATATTCCGGATGATGAGCCTATAGAGGACACCATGGCGGCCAATCCCAGATCTGCGCCCGCCAAAATCAATAGGCAATCCAGAGGCAGTCCTATCGCCTCCAGCTCCGGCTCCAACGCAGCCGAGTCAAGCGCCCGCCCCCGGCGCAGCTTTCAACCACCATCTTGCTTAGTTCATGATACCCCCCAGAGCTCTATTCGCCGTCCAGAGGGACCAGATGAACAAGTTTCGGAGTCTTCTGCTGCTATAACTCCGCAGGCTTTTCAAAGCTCAACGCAGCCGCGCGAACCACCAAGCTCCCAAACGATGGCTCCTCTCCCCTCTGCTTCTCAGAACGCCCAGGGTGCTCAACGATCTGGTATGCAACCGCTCAAGCAAAGAGCGTCATCTATTCTGGGCAATCCTCAGACTCCCGTATCTCTTCCTGCGACAACTCCACAGGGCACTATGCGCCCTCCGCAACAACCAGGCAGCCAGGGATCAGCAACCGCGGCTCAGAACTCTATACAACTTCGTGCACAATCAGCAGAATCTCTACCTACACGCCAGAGCGCGCGACAGCCTGACCAACGATCAAGTAGCCAGCCATCAATGGCTGCTACGAGTTCTCAAAGCTCCTCGGCTCCTCGCGCACAAGCAAGCTCGCAGCCAGCACTGCCTCGTCGTACCAGTACTACTTCTCAGACCTCCCAGACCTCTCAGCAGCAACCGAATCACCGACCATCGGCGTCTACCAATGCGACTCCTCAAGCAACTCTATACTTTCACCTAAGAGGCAGTGAACCATCGACACCTCGTCTCATCGCCCCTGCTGAGGCTAACAAGCGCCCTGCTCCGTCATCGCCAGTAAACACATTTACATCTGCCAACAACTTCGTCAACCAGACAGCGGCGAGCATTTCAGAATCACTCACAGCCTCTTCAACCAAAAGACGAAAGACTGCTGACGTTCGACGCCCATGTTCACAGGCGACTAGATCATTGGATTGGAACGCTCTTCTTGTAAGCAACATTTGCAAATACAGTCAATCCGATGAGGTCGTCATAAACTAACTTCCTTTCAGCCCACCGGGGACGAATTCAGAGCAAGCTTGAAGGCCGCTTCGGCTGCCTTAGAACCTCATATCAAGAGCTTCGAAGAACTCTTATCATCCATCAACGACGAACACCGCCGACTCACCGCCGTTAAGCGCAGCCTCAGACTTACAAAGGGCAAGCAAGCAAAGGACCAGGAAAAAGCCCAAGACGCGCTCAAGGATATAGAGAAATTAATGACAACCGAGAACAAGATGCTCAGGGACCTAGAAGATCTCTACAACAAATATCCTGGGGACAACAAACTTCGCACATTCCTAGATAAACGAAGAAGAACGGTTCTCAAACATGGAGAGGTATATACCGTAGTCAAAAGCCAACTTGACAAGAGTACTGCTGGACTTTTCAAAACCGACAGCAAGATTGCGTTGGTTACCAAGAGGATTGGGCAGCTTGACGCTGAGAAGGCCGAGGTCATGAAAGAGAAGATAGGGATTAATACAGCGGCGAAACGATTGATGTTTATGTCTCGTTTTATGGAACCCGGCTGGCAAGCTAGACTAGCTATGGTTGAGGAGGCTTTGGGGGAAGAAGTTATGCGGTCTGCATTTTGATGGGGGTTTTATTGTTGTGAGTGGTGGTTGAAGTTGTAATATAGGGATATCAGCTTTATTAAGCGTGGCGTTGGTGCGGAGGGGATACCTTTAGTTTATTGGGACAAGTAAGGTATTAAAAGAAAACTGTCGAGATTATATGAACTTGCTATCGTGACCCAAAGGTTAAAAGTACTACATGAAAAAGATTAGGCATTGAGTGCTATTACGCTGAACTCATGTTAGAGCCATGATATATTTATGAGATGGTTCTTGAAGAACTGACTCTTCTAGTCAATACCTAGCTATGGAAGAAGATGCAAGCCACTAACTCTAACTTCAGGCTTCCAACAAGATAACAAAGAACACTATCTCCAGTCAACAGACTGTCACTAGTGTCTCGACATCACTAATAAGTTTTGAGTAATCCGAGATCAAGTCCTTTGAGAAGATGGAAGTCAGCGGGATATCCTAACCTTTGAAAGGCTTGTCTTGCTTACCAATATGAACTTGCTTACTTGAAATAAACTGGGTCATCCACTTACTTGACTTACTTGAAATACTTGACTTGATACTTGAATTGAGGTCAGCGCTGACCTCAGCTTCAAAGGAGGATGTTTCCGCCTTTGTAACAAGTATATCAATGGGTTGAGGTTGTACTACCTGTTGAGACAGTGTGACTAAGGTGGTCCGACCTACTGGTGGCTGGGATGTGGGTACTATTTAAGGAGCTGTGCTCCTCTCAGGCACATGTAACTTAGAACTAGCAACAACACAATCAACCATGTTTTTACTTCATCACTACCAAGTTGGCGAGGGCTATCCAAGCCACCAGTTCACGCCACATTAGTGGTTAAGAAGCATCATGTCGCTGGGTAGGCATGATCTTCACGGCCTCAGGAATCGCCTGCGTTAGTAATCTAGCTGTATGCTCCAAGTAACTCTGCGGAATGGAATACCCCGTACGAGAGACAACAAAAAAGAACAATCAATACATTTGCTGCTGCTCATCACATTCACTTCAACCCTTTAAGCACGCTCAGTACGACACATACTAATAAACCAAACAAGATAATAAGAACTAATACAGCATAGACTCTGGTAGACGGACCAGGCTTCAGCTGCTGAAGATGGGATGCTGAACACTTGGAGAAGTCGGCCTTCACGCAGGACTGTCGCAGGGACAAGCGAGGCTGGGGAGAGTGGCAAGGTGAAAGGACTGGTAAGGTTAAGGATGTCAGGGTAAAATGTGGGGAAAACAATGTAACGAGATACAACGTTGTGGGCCCTATGAGACGTATCCTTCCGGACGGAATGAATTCATTCATTTATTCATTCTTTGTTGGTTGATGACGGCTGTTATTACCAAGTCGTTCTCTTTCCCAGCAGGATAGGAATCTGTTTTCAGTTGGGGCTTTGGGCACGGACTCATCACGTCTCCACCACTAAGCGCCGTCCTGACAACGGCCAACTATAACTATGCGTTCCGCTAATTTGGGTAGCGTCGACCGGGGCGAGTTTTGATGGTTCCACCTTGTCAATGTGGCTACATATGTTGGCGAGAGAAGATCTGCAGGTCTGCAGCCTCGTCCTGATCCAAAAGTCGTCCTCACTTCCACAGCTATGGCCGTGGGTGGAAGCTAGACGCTTAATGTTGTGGTTCAGATTAGTTCGTTTGATATTAAAACAAAGTGTGGGGCCTTGCAGGGTTTTGGAAGGGCTAAGCATGACAGATGTTGGCTTACTTGCCCAAAAGCAGCATGTTGCATTGAGAGACTGAACACAAGGGGGCAACAAGGCTGCTGCAGGGGTCAGGGCAGCACGGATCTTAGCTTACCTTAGCTCCGCATCAGTTCGCTAAATCAAGGGTCAACGCGCAGACGTAAATTCTATATCTCTGCGAAAAGCGATGTTACATGCGAACGAGTTGATTAAACTTGCATGCATGAGCTCCTCCACCCGAGACTATGATTTGGTTTTCATCCGAACTCCTATTTCGAAAGTGAGAAAGATATGGACAAAGAGAAGCCAACTTATCATAGAGTTAATCCTATTGTGTTTATCTTTTCGTCAGACGCTGCTACTCTCTCAGTCTATGTACATATCAACAACTTCCTCGCCGTTACCTTTTGCCTATATTATGAAAGTCTCTCAGATACCGCGGGGAGGCGGAGGGTAATCTGAGTCATTTTTGTGTGACCGGTATCCGGCACCTACCACATATTGATACATCATATGGGCTATCCACCCGAGCGTTTAGCTCGGTCAGCTGCCCCTGGAAGCTGGACCACCTATAAGGCTAGGTACTTCACCCCGGGTCACTGCCCTAGCGGCACGTAAGTAGGAAGGAAAAAGAAATTAGTATTATGTAGTTTTGAAGCCTGGCGCCACTTGTTTGTTTGACATTTCTTTGACATCCCTCGTCTCCATATACATCGAACGACTGGGGGTATCTCCGCAGCATCCTCCGTAGACCCGTCCTAATCCTGCATTACTTTTGCTTGCATCGCATGGGGGTCTCTGCCTGCAAAAACAAGATCGTTGACTGCGGCTATTCTACCAACGTTTGCATGTATCGCTGGGACTCATGGGCGAGGTAGTTCTGTATGAGGGTGCAATTGCATCCTGACTGCTGTAGAAGTTGCATCTTAAGCTCATACACCTCGACTGTCAGGTCGGCCACGCAGGTGGAAAGATCGCGGTTGATACGCTCCAGGTCCTGCTTGCTAGACTCAAGCCCCTGCTGTTCTTCCCTCTGCTTGATACGGAGCTTGTTGGCAGCAATTCTGTTTCGTTCCCGGATTTTTTTCATGCGATCATTGTCCTGTTGGGCTGCATGAGCGCCGTTGCTGCTAGTATTGCTCGTGCGGCGAACAGGTGAATATTTTCCCGTCTTCTTTATCTGTGGATTAATATCTCGATCACCCAGGGGAGTTCTTCCAGTGGATTTGCAAGACGTCAGGTCGTCAGAGTAGCAATTTGTCTTTCGATCTGGTGTCCTTTGTGGCGAGGGTGAGTGCCAATGGCCCTGGCCGGGTGATTCCTTAGAAATTCCATGCTCAGAAACCGGAAACAGGGGTATATCCTCTACGACAGGATTGCGACTGCTCCCCGTGTTCATATAGTTTATCTCATGGCTGGTATACTGCCAACGGCGTGTCAAATCAGTGTTGTCGTCATGTAGGGGGCCATAGATCAGAGGACCAGTCTGCGTATAAACACTGTTTGACGTACTGCTCTTGTCTTTTGATAAATCAAACGGGACTAGCTGGTTTGGCCACCACCATTGCTCCCATAGAAGGGACTCAGGAGAGTAGGATGTCCCGAAGGTCGAGTTGCCTCCCATGTCTATCGGCCTCCTGAGGGCTCTATCATCCGCGAGGTAAAGAGAGATCGCAGGGTATCTCTATACAAGACGTTCAGCTTATGGTTAAAGCAGCAGGAGAAGAGCGGAAGGGAGCTCTAAACATCCAGAAGCGCCTTAATACTCTTTGGGCTATTGTTCTGTGCTACTGATGGTGATTCTGAGTAGGTGGAGAACCGTACACTGGAAACTCGGGATGACAAGGGGTAAAGAAGCTGATGGTCATATAGGTCGTTGCAAATGAAGCGGCCCTGCAATATATTAATGGAAATTGAATACAGTACGCGGAGCGACCGACAGTGAAGCTTGTTTAATTGGCTTGGCCCGATCAGGTCTCGACGAGTGGCAGGAAGGGAAAGGCCAAATTTGAGCTTGTGAAACGGCATAGATAATAACCCATATCTCAGTACTCCATACTATTTGAACGGATAGGTAGGGAAGAACTTCCCTTGAAAAAGTGCCTGATCTTTATAGCTAAGATCCTCGATCTCGCATCAGGTCTAGAGGCCAATAACCCGACTCGCCATTTGCCACGAGGGACGGCGCGAGAGGGATGAGGGGCGCTAGCAAGGTATCTGGATCACCGAAACATGCAAGAACCTGATTCAGACTATCTGTGCGCTCGCTCTGACGGGCTGGAATGCTCTGCATTCCATCCACACCAGCTCACAAAGGCGATAGTTAAATGAGATCAATATAATTAGTGGGGCTAGCCTGGGCCTAGCCCTGTAATGTTGGGGACCGTGCAAGAGTTTTTGGAACCTCCGCCCATAGGGTAGCGGAGGTTGAAGCATGTCTATGACCTCCACCCGTGAAGTTGAAAGGGTGTACTGTCCTTAATGGAGGGTTATTTAAGTTAGCTGCTTGGCATAAGCCATAGGGCTCAAACATGCAAACACCCCTAAGATAAGACGGCGAGACAGGACAAGAGGAAACCATGGCTATGGTCAAAGCGAAGAATCGTGTTCGACGTTGTTCTGGGATAGACTACTGTACTAAGGGAAATTTCAGCCTTTTGCTGAGTTGCTCACATTTTGCCATAATTATTAGTTCCACCGCCTTAATATGCACTTTTACGAGCACGGACAAAGACTCGCTGAGCATACACATGGACGGGGTTTACTTCCCTAGAAATCTTACTAGGCGACTTACCCGGTAGGGTAACGCCAACCTGGTCTAAGAATGTGGACCTTCGGCTTGAAACAGCCACTATCAACAGCTGTTTTTTGCCGCTTCGAGGGCAGTCAAGTGGATGTGATATAAAAGCTAAGCTAAGGGGCGGCAGCGTGTCATTGATAACCTGTTTAAGTCCTCCCATAATGCTAGTCAGCCAAGGCTTAGGTTTCGGCCTGGGGATGAATGCATGCCTATTGAGCAGCATCAACACGTCTCTAAAGGGAAAATAATTAAAAATTGAATTACGTATCAGGACGTTCTTTCTCTGTGTGCAGAGGGCATGGGCCTAGTCGAGCCGCCAAGACCAATCGCTCATCCACAACATCCGGGCCAACGGAAAATCCCGATGTGCAAAGATTGGAGTACGTTCCTCTTATTTTTAACTGGGTCTGTGCCATCTATCGGGAGCCTGTCATGGGAGTAATCTGATTGGTTATCGCTGAATCAGGCCGGCATGAGCTGACTTTCATCTGTCTCATTTTTGTACACAGCTATGGCGGCTTGCTGGAGGAGACGTTGGCCAGATTAGATTTGGCATGCATATCGTCGTTTCTGCGGGTTCTGGTGCGCATTCTCGATCCTCGAAGGAGTCAATAGGAGGGTTAAAAGAGCAGCACTCGGCGATGCTCTATGCCAAGCGGTGATGACGTCTGCCGCAAAAGGGTTTCAAGATGACAAATTTTCCAACGCAACTTTCCCCCAAATTGTACAACTGCGATATTCACATTCCCACAGATAATTAGATGGCACCATGAAGCTTCCATATCTCCTCAACTCTAATTGTGGCGAGTCGACAAATATCGAATCGGCTGTCCTGATGTTCGGTTTGATAGCAGCCTTACTCCTGATTCGATCGATCGGGGTTCAAACGAGCCACACAAGCCACGCGACTCACCCTAAACGTATTAAGGACCATTCATAGCGCGGTTTTATTGACGCATTTAGCCGCTGGTCGCTTTTCGCACTGTGTTAGGAAGTGCAGTCAGGCCCTTAGGGCAAGCTCACAGCGGAACAGGCATCTTAAAATTGCAGACATCATACCAGTAATAGCTCACATTTAGCTGGAAATTTAATAGTAACCTTCTTTGTGGCTTTTACATGAAACATCTTGCAGGTTTCCTTGCAGATGATATGATACGTTGGAGAAGTCCAAGTACAAGTCATCCTGGCTGGGAAATGCCGGGTGGTTATCGTTTCTTTCTTTCTTCTTCTTTTTTTTTTTTTTTGTTCGTCTGATCGGCCTCATGATGCCCAAATTTTCTACTGGGGTAAAGGTGTTCTCGGATTAACGTGGATACTGACAGATCGCTTTGTGCCCCAACGTCGTGACGCGTAATTGCAATGCAGTCAGAGACATTCCTGCACCACATGCCATCAATTATTATCCAAATTGGCTGAACTTTTGACTATGAAGCCTTCAAAATTGATCGAGACTGCTAACCGAAAAGGTTGCGAGAGGTAAAAGAACCCGCGCTCCTTGACTGATGCCCATGTTCAATGGCAGCAGGATAGTGGTTGGAAGCATGTGATAAATGACATGCCACATATATCTGGTTCACGGCCTAGCTAACTGTTCCACTGGGCAAGTTGGCAAATGGCAGCGCATATCATCTTGTGCTGCTAGCACCGAGGGGAGACTCTATATACACAGCCGCAAAGTAGAAGGTCGAATGACTACAGAGAGCCTAGAACTTTGTGTACGTTAGTAGTGAACCATTGTCTTACAAGAACGGCCAGGCAAATGTAGAGAAGGAGGCCTACAGCAGCGAGCTCGTCATACCGTCCAGCATACAATATCGTGGCTCACGAATAACCCTAGGGCTGAGCTAGACCAGGCGCCCCAAGAAAACAGCTCAACACCAGCTTCACAGCCAAAAAAAAAAAAAAAGAAAAAAAAGGACTTCTCGAACGCGAAGAAAAAAAAAGAGACTCACAATACATCTGACACTTCTGAAGGTAGCGGTAGTAGCACTGGTACCAGTACTCCGTCGCTATCTGAGGTAACTAGCCCCAGCCCTGCTTCACATAATAGCCACACGAGTATTAGTTCAAAGTTTACATCCATGGCACCCACGGCTTCGACAACATCGAATCGTCGGAGAAAGCTTCGCATTGCCTCTCGAATATCAAAAAACAACCATAGTAAACTCAATGAAATGGCTCGCAAGGGTATACAAGCGCTGGAACGAGAGAACAATGAGCTCCAGCGCGAGAACCTCGAACTTCAAGGCAGCCTTCGACAACTTAAAGGACCTGCCTCCGACGACACCGTATCCTCGTCTGACCTAGAAAGGCCATTCAATTTAAATAAATGCGTCCAATAAACAAGTTGTTTGACCTCCAATTAGTGGAGGGTTGTCATCTCAGCACTCAATTGATGTACCATTTCCGGTCGGTCGACCCCAAAACACCGGGGCGCTCAGACTATGCGCGCACGCGACTCCCGGCCCCCAAGGCCCACATGGCAATGGCGTGGTCATTTACAGGCTGAATTGCATGGCCTTAGTGAAGGAAGTGAGCGTTATGCAAGGGTCCACACGGGTGAGCTTGTAGGGATGACGTTGGTAAGGGCCAGAACGTTGTCCCTCGAGCTGGGTGCGGTGTTGTTTATATTGCGCAGTAGTGCTCGGTGAAAATTTATATATTATATATATTTTTGTAAAAACTTGGTTGTTCCTTGTTGAGATGGGAGTTCTTCTCGGGTTTATATCTCTAGTTGATTTCATCTAAGACTTTCAGACTAACAGTCTGAAACCTGAAGATAAGGGGGATTCCCAGTTTTCAACATACGGGACTTGCAGACAGGGCACTGCAGCGCTTACTTACAAGGCTTGCAGTCGGCGACACTCAAGAGCATGCAGTCTTGATGAGCAACAATGGTGCAAGGATAAGGGGACTCTGGACGACGAAGAATTCAGATGGGTTAGCTCCATACATTGAACGACGACAAATCTACTCCTTGATCAAAGGTAGTCACGGGCTCGCTCCCCGTCTCTAATACACCACGAATAACGAGGACTTGGCCCAAGCATGCATAGACGACATTGGTGGCAGGGATTGCTGCCAACAAAATTGTGGCTCTTGGGCAATGCGGCTGGGGGGCGTAGTGCTCATCAGGGGAAGGGCCCCTGTAAGCGTGCATGGGCGAAGACTCCAGCATGCCAAAAACAAGTACGGTTGGGACACGGACCTGTGCACGGATACGTTGGCATATAACTTTGTCATCATAAGGTCTGTGCTCAGCCCAGTAGGTAATTTGAAATGTTTAATCAGGGGGAGTTGCTTAGGAACTCGCGAAAGGCCACTTACAGCTCGTTTGTAGAGAAAGGTCATTAACTCCTCCCGAACAAAGGACCAATGAATTTTCCAGTGAGGAGGTGCATTTAGAATCTGCCCAAAATCTAACCCAAGTCAGCTCTATCCATAAATGTGCCTCGCCCCAGATTTCTCCAATGAGCCATTCGATCTTTCATTTTTCTTTCTCCAGTGTCAGATTCTATGACAATTCGATATCGAAATCTAGCCATTGCGAAGCCAGTGCTGATAACCTACCCAACTTAAGCTTGAATTATCAGCCCAAATAATCGATACTTGCCAAATTTCGAGCGCCGATATTCTCTCAATTTCTTGCCGACCTCTCACAGTTGGGGCATCAACATGGGTGTGTCTCGATGTATCAGTGCTAGAGTCTTGGATGAGTTAAGTCGTGGTAAGTGACCATTAGCCCCTTGTACTCATGCCTATCGACTGCCGCTAACAACTGTCCACAGTACTTGAGTTAGCCCCTCAAGGTAACGACGCGATGAGTTGTGACAATAGCACTGGGCTTCAATGTCCCGAATGCTCAGACAGCGAGAACTGCCGACAGGGCTGCCGTCAGATCAATCAAATCAGATTGGGACCCAAATCTGATCTGAACTGATAGTTCACCATTCGAATCTGATCTGATCTGATTGATTGATTGATATCTGATATATCGTAGCTCACGTGAAGCTTCCCTCGGCCTTATGACCCTACCGTCGGATTCTAATTGGCCTGGTTACTCGAGTACAGGCCTCTGAGATTAACATATCCTCCCCTAACCCAGTTCTTCAGTAGCTGGATTAACTTAATGCTTAATCTAAGTAGAGAATATCGCTGTAAGCTAACAGTAAGCTTTGCAAGACTAAATGCCTTCTTGCAGTCGGTTAATATGGCCAGAATAGCAAGAACATCCAGTGCAAACCTACTTAAACGTAGGAAAGCATTGCTATAGTTAATCTACTAACGAATAGGGTTATCTAACTATTCTGGTTCGAGCCTGTAATACCGTTTAAGTTCACTGCCTATTGCTGAGAGCTTAGGTTGCCGGCTTTTTATCTACTGCTTAAACCTACTCTGCTTAGGTCAGGGCATTAACGAGGGCGTAATAAAGGCACTCTCAGAGATATTATTATTATTTCTCGAATACTAACGCTTAAATAGACTTAATGCCGTCCTTTGCATCCCGAAGCCATTGTAGCTATTCTGGGGAAGTCTAACTGGTCTCTAGCCACCGGAGGCCAAGGTCCGGATTCAGAATAACAGAAGCTATAAACAGAGGCAACTATCCGAAGAGTATAGTACTTATTCAGCTTAATCTAAGCATTATTTATACTTGCCCTAATACTAGCGTGCTCCTGGCCCTCTATACTGGCAATATTACTTCTTAAATAAGTATTATCCTGCAGGTAGTCTTCTTGGGAATATACAGGAAGCATATCTTTATTAAACTATAAGCTAGCAGGTAGATAAGCCATTTCGCGACGGCGGCGCAATAGTGTAATTTTGTATCCTTAAAGTCGTAATAGTAATCGTAACTGCTATAAGGCTTGCTCCCGGATTTATCTGACTGTTGGTTGCCGCGAAAGTATTAGTATTATACCTATGGCCGGTCTAGCTTCCTCCCCCTGGGTTATATACTGTTCTTCCGCGGCCAGATTAGTAGTTTAATCCTCGTAGAGAACCCTTTAGTTTTCGAGATGTTCTAGGATAAACTCTATTCCTGTTATGACTTCCTAGAGCCGGCTGTGACCCTTGTTTATACCCTATCCCTGTGTTCTTATTGTCATATTATAGACTGGTTCTAAGATATAATTAACTTCCCTAAGGATATTCTAGTTATTAGATATTAGAATATTAGCCATAGGAACCCTTTTTAAGGCATCTGCTTCTAGCCCTAACTCCTAAATAAAGCTATTAAGCTTAGACTACTTAACTAAGGCATGCTTAATTATTATATAAGTTAAGTTCTATCTTATAGTATTATTCTATATAACTTTGAGCTTGGCAGTTAATTCTTCTATAAGCTTATATATATCTACCTCCTCCTGCTCCTTTGTATATACTTTAAAAGCTTTAGTGCGTTATAGAGAGGCTCTCATTAACTTAATAATATTATAAAGCTTCCTAACTAGACCATTAGCTCGCCAGTATTTAATATCTTCTTTAACCTGCTCTAATATATTATAAGACTTAGACTGAAGTTTAAAAGAAGCTATATTATTATCATAGAGGAAGGCTTAGGCAATAAGGTTTAAAATATAACCGAAATATTATATCCTTTATGCCTCTATATCTGCTTAAGTTATTAAGGCATTAAGAGTTATATAGAGGTTTTATAAGTAAATATTATTACTAGCTGCATTATTACAGATTAAGACCCTAAGCTTACTATTAATACCCTAATTATAGACTATGTTCCTTATAGTATAAGCGATATTCTTACTAGCATAAGATCTAATCTGCCTCTTAAAAGCTAGCAGCCGGCTTTAATATAAGTATCTCTAATTAATAAAGTAACTAAAGATAGAAATAAAAGCTAATCTATTAGGAGAGGTCTAGAGGTTAAAGCTAAGATATATCTAGGTAATAGTATTATTAAGTTCCTCCTTAATGGCTGCTTTCTTTAAAACTAGTATATCTTCTAGATCTTTCTTGGTTATAGTTTAACCCTAGGGCACCTAAGCATAAAGATCAGAGTTAAGCTGACAGAATAGCTCCTGCAGATAGGTACTCTTAAAGGCAGTAAAGGGGAGATTAGAATTAATAATATAACTAACAGAGAGCTCTCTAATCTATGCTATCTTTGCTCTAGGAAGAAAGAAGGAAGAAAAGGCAGGCTGTTTCTTAGATGTATTTCTCTAGAGATTAATAACTAAAGAGTTACCAGATAAACCCGCTTTAAAGGTCTTAGTAATCCTATAAGCTCTAAGAACCATTAGTAATAGCCTAGAAATAAGAAGTACTATAAACTTAAAAAGGTAAGCTAATGCCAATAATATTAACTAAGTATTAAAAAATCGCAGTATATCCTTATTATTGCAGAGCTAGTAATACTAGATATCCCTACTAGACGTATTATCTTTCCTTAACTCTGCTAGGAACTAGCTATAGTTTCTAATCTAGCTTTGCCTGCCCTCTACTTTTCCTCTTATCTAAGAGGTTTGCAATAATAAAACATCGTTAGCCCTAAATAATCTTATAAAGGTTATTAACAGATAAATCAGCAGTCAAGGCCAAAGCTAAAGCTGCATTATACTGCTTAGCAATGACCTTAGACCAGGACCTAAGACGAGAAAATGTAGGTGGTAGCGGCGATGACGAAGGGCTACTAGCAAGGCTGCCTTTAAAGCGGTCTCCGATATTATA